>NW_016165626.1:19066-26918 GCF_001687245.7 Rhagoletis zephyria | reverse complement strand
TAAAAAAATTGCGTCAAAAATTAGTTCAAAAACAATATTAACAAAAAAACTTTCAATGGAAATTTTAGTAACGCAACGTCACGCCAGATACCTCGGCTGATAAAAAAGGAGGAAAGATTTTTACATTTCAAAGCTTAGAAAATTTACTTTAAATATTTCAAATATTACTACGAAATATTTTATACAAATAGTCTTGCCTTATACCCAGAGTTTTAATTTTGACGCTTTCAATTTATTTTTTAACATTTCGTCACGGCACGCCAGATAGCCAGCTGGATAGCAACTCGATGCGCAAGGTTTATATTTTGTTTAATAATGTAACCAGTTATGTGTATAGTCTTGCAAGGTTCGAGCATATATCGCCGAGGAAGTGTAGACTCTTGGGTTGTGAAATATCAGAATATATGAAAGCCCGAAACTGTGTCTTCTATATAGACTGGTGTTATGGGATCTCCAGGTTACCATTTTAACAAGTTAATATTTACTAAGTTTACAAGGGTAACAGGTCTAATTTCTCCCACTTTAGTACGTTAGCATCAGAGAGACTGCTTTTCGTCAACGCTTTACGTTTACGGAATTCTATCCCTGTTGGTGTAAGAAGTAGTCTAAGCAAATGCAACTTTATGCAATCTATTTATGCGTATTTTGAAAAATAATGTTCTGAATGGACTTTGTCGCTATTCTTAAGAATTTATTTCTTAGTTCCTTACTCCTAATCTATATTATTAGTCAGGGATTATTATTATAATCTTAGTTTATTTATATGTCCTTGCTTTTATTTTTAAGTTGGCGGATGTACATATGTATGTATATTGCTTATTTTATTTGGTCTTTGTTTAATTTTATACACATATATTGTTTTTTGCTTTTCTCTTTCTCTATATTTAAGTCAGATATTTGTTGAACTATATCCCAATCCACAAGAAAGGCGACCCCGCCATACGCGCCAACTACCGCGGAATCAGCCTTCTAAGCATAGGTTACAAGGTCTTATCGAGCGTATTGTGCGAAAGACTGAAGCCCACCGTCAACGAGCTGATTGGACCTTATCTGTACTAATGTTTATACATTTAATAAAATGAAAATGAATGAAATGCATAGGGATGGAAGGATACGAGTAAATTCAAGTACATTCTCGATACCAAGTAATTTTAGTATCCAATTACTGAGTAGGTATCGAAAAATATATTCGTATCGAAACCCGATACTAACACAAATTTTGCTTCGGATTTTTTTCTTCCATGATATTTCTAATCAGATTGTCCAGATTGGGCGATTTAGCGCCAATTTGGCGATTTTTTCCCTTCAAGTAAATTTTTTGTGCGCTATCATGTAAATGCGTCGAAACACGTGATAAGTAGGGTATGGAGCTTTAATTTTGATGTGGCTACAGCTTTTATTGTTATAGATTTTCTTTGCCAATATTAAACCACCATTTATGACAACTCCAGCTAAATTTGCCATTTCATTTGGGAAAAACGCTGGGGACCGATTCTGGTTCTACCAAATTATGAAGTGAAAATGAAAAATTCAATCTCAGTGGAGATTTAATTTATTCACTAAATCGTTTCGTTATATTACTTTAAGCTATTCTCGATCACTAAAGGCTATTTCGTTAACATCTAGCAAGTAATTATTTAGTAGATTATTGTGAGTTGAAGACAATGATATTCTTTATCACAGGTGATGGTTTTGAGAAAAACGTCCAACATTTCTTTTTTACAGCCACAAAACTTTGTGAAAAAAAGTTTTCACAGGGAAAAATTTTTTACAAATTTATTTTTACACATTTGAAAATAGAATCGTATTTTTATGTGAAGTGATGAAAAATGTTTTTACTTCACGTTTTCTCAGAACAGAATTGGCCTCTGTTCCCGCCTTATTATAGCTTTCAGCCGAGCGCTTAAAAGCGGATTGTGCAATTAATCTAGGGTTGCCAGACGTACTGCTTTTGGGAGTACACGTACTCCTTTTTATTGCAATGTGCTCCCTTGTACTCCCAAAAAAAATATATGGAAATGTACTCCTTTATTAGTTTTGTACCTCTTTTGTTCTCCTTTTTTCCAGCTATTAATATTTTATCATATACAGGGTGTAAATAATAACTGTCGCACAGTTTTTTTTTTGTTTTTAATATAAGGGACCTTTATAGATTTTGCGAAAATGTTATTAATTCGTTTTTAAATTTTAACCTTCATTTGGGTTTACCAGCGGGTTTGGGAGAAAAACGCAAGCGGCACGCAAGTCTTCAGCGGTTACTTTATTGCATATCTTCTGTAAATATAGGCTAATTTCCCCCATTTGGGTCCTTTATACTCCGTCTTTTGTCCAACATAAGGCCTCATACTCAGCAATCGAAAAGACTTCGAACCGATGACTAGGAGGGCATTCATACGACCAGATGCAAATAAGGATTAATAAAATTAATGTAAAGTATTTACAAAGTTAACAAAAAATACTCTTTTTCGCAACATCTATAAAGGACCCTTTTATTTTTCAAAAAACCTGTGCGACAGTTATTATCTTACGCACTGTACTTTGCTATTCATATTGTGGCAAACACTACTTAGTAAGCAAAGTTAAGTCTGGTAGTGAAAAGGTGTAGGCATGGTCGTAGCAAGGTAGGTGCAGAGCGCTCGGGTATAAAAATCAGAAAAATATTAAATTAATCAGAAAAAAATCAGAGTTTGGAATTCTTTTGTAGAATTTAGTTGGGGAAAATTTCCTATAAGGGGGTCATTGAAGAGGTGGTGAGCGAAGGGTCCCTAGGGACGCCTTAGAAAAATCGACAAATATCACAATTGGGTGCCAGGCCCACTCCCCCTTTGATCAACATCTCTTTAACGACCGCCCTTATTGGAAAGCCAGCCCATTTAGTTATTTTTAACATTTATTGTTGCTTTGAAAAAGATTTCTAAAATATCTTTGTTTATTTGTACCTAATTAATGGTAGTTTGTACCAATAAATTGCACACAAAATTAAAAAAAAAAATGTACTCCTTTTTTAGGTCTTGTGCTGCTTTTTTTCTATCGAAAATATAAATGTACTCCTTTCTCCGTTTCAAAATCTGGCAACCCTAAATTAATCAATCAATATAAGTTATAACAAATTTATTAATTGCGCAGTCCTATTGGGAAATGGACTACAACTATTGAAAATTGTTTGTACATCAATATCATATAAGTGATTTCATTTATTTATTATTACCCTGAAGGCATTATATTTGTTTTGGTTTTAAAAACTATGTTATTATACGATCTCATTTTTTAAATAAAAGATTTTTTAAGCCGATTTCATGAATTTTATAAAAAAAAAAAATTTGCGATTTTTGGCAATTTTTTTCGGAAGTGGCTCTATTATTATTATTAGCTTTTATTATTCGGAGTTTAGGATTCGAGCTTACCTCCCTAATCTGTAATTAAAAAGCAGATTGATTAATCTGTAATTATTAAATATTCTCAGATAAAACCAATAACTTTTCGGCGTCCAACCTAGTTTAATCAATTAGTTTTGCGAATAAAAGGAAAAATGTCAATTAATCCCAGATTCGACTGCGTAAACAAGATGATTAACAAACGAGCTGTGATTTAGACTGTATTTATATGTAAACGTACTTTTAGTTCATACGGAATGCCTTCATAGACAAAGATACTTCTCGAGACGAGTGGTATCGCTTCATCCCTATTCATGCATCACTTTTCGTATTTCGATCGTAAGTGAAGAAGTTTTTCCATTAATTGAAAAACGACAAGTCGGAGAGCCTTATGTACATTGTCATTGAGAATTTCATTAATGTCCTTGGATTTCAGGAATATCTTTATTTAAGAGCATATCCATGCAATACATTTCGAAAAGGCTGTCGAAAAGGCGATCTTTCTCATATAATAAACACAGTTTTCAGTTTTAAGTTCATAACTAACAGGCTAACCTAATATTTGCGGCTTGCGTTTTGGTACGCATGCCGTCGAATTTGTTTTTTTGCGTCACCCGAAATTGACTTGCATGCGTTTGCATTTGATTTCATTGAGCGAAACGTCAAATCAATATGTCACGCAGAACAAAAATTGGAAATTGAGTTAGCTTCATACGCACGCCGTTCAATTTCGGTTGATCTAATACAAGTTGCATGTGCATGAGAAATTTTTGACAATAAATTGGCGGCGTGCGTGAATATTAAGTTAGCCTGTAAACAATGAAATTCCGAAAAATATGAGTTAAAATTATTTCTGCTATTTTATTCAAAATCATGCGTTATTATTTCTGACAAACTCCTGATCAGTGTCACAAGGCAACCTTCCATTAGTTTGCCAGAACCTGCAGTGGAAATAAAAATTGCTAGCGCAGCACCAGCAAGGTGAAATATATTTTCGAAATCGGTTTTCGCTCTGTCAATTGCAGTCACATCTTGCAACTTTTATTCTTAAACTAATTTCCGGACTGTGACAGATAGGTCTTTCTGGCTGTTTACATATCGAAATAGAATTTATTTTTCTCAATTTGACAGCGAATTGCGTGGAAAAGATGGAAATATTGCCACGTTTGACACGGTCTTTACAATTACCTAATCTCCATAGTTGCCAACTTGGTGCTTTAAGCACTAGATTTAGTGCTTTTTGAAAATTAAAACGCCAAAAAAAATGGTTTAGTGCCTAGTGCCCTTTTTAGTGCTTTTTTCTGCACAAAAATTTCTGAATTTACAGGAAACTACAAATTTAAATGCACTAAAATGCAAACCATGATTTATAAAAAGATGAAGTTGCAAACCCACGTTCCCCCGATTATTGATTGATTACACAGTTCGAAAACTTTTTCTGCCACCTGAGTTCATCGGTTTTTGTAGATTTTTCGGTGCTGAATCCAAATCTGGTTGCAGAATTTCTCTACCACGTCAGAATTTTGAGATATCCTAACCTATAACTGTAAAAACACGGTTTATTATAAAGCAACACATTTTTTCGCTTAGGGTATCATTAACTATTACTCTTCAAAATTCAATTTCGTTTGTTGCAATTCGATTGTTCTTTCTCCAGATGTACCAGTTTTAATGTGCAGTACTTCGGTATTACTTCACAAGCATGAATGTGTATTTATTTATACATGTAAATATTGTTTATTTTTTACTTTTGTTTACCACAAACTGTTATTAAAAAAAAGTATCCTTTGATTAAAAAAAAATAGTGCTTTTAGCGCGGTAAAACGCTCTTTTTCCAAGGTTTGGTGCTTTTTGAAACTCAAAATATGGCAACACTGCTTATGGTGAAAATTGGTAAGCAATGGAAAAGGGGGCGTGGAACCCCCATGCTACTCATTTCACTTATCTCTGGAAACGCGCACGTTAATTTTTGAAATTTGGCACAGCTACATATGTTATCAATACCGTACTTATGGCGAAAAGTGGTAATTATTGGAAAGGCTGGATCGATATACATTTACGTAAATGCGCAAGTATTATTCGATTGGGAACCATTTTCTCCTAGATTTCTAAAACCCACTGAACCATTGTGACTTTGTTTTTATTTTTTAGTAAAAAGTATAATTTATGTGAAAACTTTGAAGAATTTTTTTGAATGTCTCACAAAGAATGGAGCTTTGATTTTACGAGTTTCGCTATAGACTGTCCTATCTACATACCTATTTGCATAAAATGATAGCCGTTTTCGCTGTTCGGACTAAACTCAAAAACCACTGAATAGAGTTCCGGCAGATTGTCTGAGGTTATCTTACATACATACATATATGGTTCTATTACATGGAATAGAGTTATTTATAAAAATCGTATTTATTAACCGATTTGGTTCAAATTTTAAATCTGAGCCATGTACCTGTGAAAAATTCTTTCGATAAAAATTGACCCGATGAGTGCCGCTGTAGTCGAGGTTGAAATTCATAACACGTATTCATTTTATGGTAAGCAATGGTTTTGCAGAAAATGGACCCAATGGATGGCGCTGCTGCCGAAATGTATAGAAACCCTGTGTGGTTGGTCTGCTTTGGCCCTATGTTTAAGTTATACGAATTTAGTTTTCAGATGTCCAAATGAAGGATGGGGTTAAGTTTGTCTGACGCCCTCATGCACGATCATGCGATCTTGCATCTACCTAGAAATCCGTTCATATATATTACTACGAATTGTAAAAGTGGCGAATTAACAAGGAAAGATCACCATAGGTATATCAATTGCTTCATTTGAAAGATATTCAAGAGATCACACGACTCATTTGTGGGACAGCGAGGATTCTTGGCCCTCCGTTAACAGAAAACTTCTGTGCTCTTAAGTTTCCTTATAAGAGCTTTTATTGGCATACACATCGCACCAATGTTCTAGTTGCAAGATCATAGAAAAACATTACGCATGCTTGTCAGAGATCTCACAGGTGGTAATAAGACCATCGGTAAAGCTAATGACACCGAAAGGGATTGGTATTCCATATGGTATTACAGCGTTACTATTATTGGCCTTAAACCATGGCTTATATGGCTATTAAACTTACGGTTGCCAGACGTACTGATTTTTCAACTCTTGTACTGATTTTATTCATTTCTTCAATCAGTACGCTAATGTCCTGATTTGTCAAAATTTGTACTGATTTGTACTGAATTTTCTATCCAAACAAAATACTTTAGTATTTTCTTAAGGTTTTCACATAACTTTGGAACTTCCTTCCCGCGAACCCGGCGCGACCGGCGCGCACACCACGTCACGCTACGCCGCGCTTTAACTGTCATCAGTGATATTAATGCTACCTTATATAACGACAGGTAATAAGTCCCAGATGGTTTCTAAAATCACAAATTAGATTTTGTGCAAATTGCAGATAGAGGGTATTAATGAATTCAAGCCCTCGATATTTCACATTTTTATATTTGTAAGTTATTAGAAGCAGGAATGCCAACTTGGCTCAAACCGTGCCATTTGTCCCTATTTTACTTCAAATGGCACTTAATTTTTCAATTTGGCACAAAGTGCCATAAAGGCACTTTTGTAAAAAAAAATACATTTCAGTACATTTTTGTGAAATCCTTTGCGTGCACTTCTTTTTCTCAACTAAAATTTTCTAATTTATAAAGGTTATTCAACTGGCTTATCTTATTTTATCATTGAACTTTTGTTTGGAAAATGCAGCTTTATTTTATTGCTAAATGTGAATGATTAAAAGGAATGACATCTTTTTTGGCACTTTTATTTTTCTATTTGGCACATTTTGGCACTTTTTTATCCTCAATATGGCACCACACAACTAAGGATAGTTGGCAGCCCTGATTGGAAGATTTCTGCTGTGTTTTGGGGCAACAACTTGTCTGCAGTAAAAAAGCATATAATTTGTGTTTCAAAAGTGTGTAAAAACCAATCAATTAACTTATATGATCTCGGTTCCGATATTAAATAATCAATAATTGTTTATACCCGCATTTTGGCAGATTGGCTCGTTGAATGTGCCATCTAATAAATAACGTCGTCATTCTCCTTAGCTGCTTTTAAATGATGTCGTCACAAATTGCTGGCGGAGACATGAATACAGTGTAAGAAAATTCTTTTTCTATAATTGCTTCCTTATAGAAAGGTTGGTTTCTTTTCCACCTTAGACATTCCGAATTCGTTCAAAATATGCTAATTTAAATTACAGAATTCTTTCAGTGTTCCTCCGGGGTTTTTGGACATGGACTGTTTCTTTAATTTAATAGTGTTCGCTTTATTTTTGTGGAAACGAAACATGTTTTGCAAGTTATGGATCATTTCTACACTCTTTCTTCAAATATTTCTCGTATTCCAGCTGTGCGCAGGCGTTTAGTTTTTCGCATCGAGTTTTTACATATTCTTAATTTAAATTTTTTTAATAAAATCAATTGGTG
>NW_016165626.1:16204-19041 GCF_001687245.7 Rhagoletis zephyria | reverse complement strand
GTAAGGAGTGCGTCACTAGAAATTGGTGCATCTAAAAAATAGCATATCTCAACAACTACTTCTTCGATTTTCAAAAGGTTTATTATTTACCAAAGAGAATTTAATGCAAATTATAATAATTCTGTTTTTATTACAAAAACTAGTTTTGAAGTGTAAAGTTTTTGACTTTTTCTGGAATAACTTCCATTAGAGCCTTAACGGTTACCCTTCTGCATTTTCTGACTTGCAGCATGCCACTTACGTCGAAAATCTGTAACATCCACAGATGTCTGTTTTGTCCTCTTTAACTCTATTTCCAATAGAGCCCAATAGGAGGGTTCGCTTCTCTAGGCACAAAAACGGCTTCGTTTTTCTCGTACCACTCAAGAGCTCCTTTACTGTAGTGACATGAGGCGAGATCAGACCAAAAGAAGGTAGACACACCATGTTGATGTAAAAATGGCTGAAGTCTCTTCTGTAAGCACTCTTTAATGTAAGTTTCTGTGTTAATTGTTCCTGTAGTAACGAAAATTTTACTCCTCATGCCACAACTGCAGATAGTCTGCCAAACTAGAAATTTTTTGGGAAACTTTGTCCTTTTTTGTGTCCTAAATTTTTCCGGGACATTTCCTCTAGCATCGGCAACATAAAACTCTTGACCAGGAAGTTGAGAAAAGTCAGAAAGAACGTACGTTTCATCGTCCATTACGCAGCATTCATATTTCTTCACGAAGTCTTTGTACAGCTTTTGGGCGCGTATTTTTGCACTTTGTACGTCTTCAGACCAGCTTCTGCTTTGGCTCTACGTACATATTGCTCTGAGCTTCCCATCAGCCGAGCGAAATTTCTTCCAGAGAGATTTGGTTTTCTCTTCAGCATGGTTACCACTTTTTCCGCTTTGTTACGGTCACCACACCCTTTTTTCAGTCCCGTTCCTTTTTTACGAATAACACTAACATCTACCTTAAACTAAGGAGTGCGTCACTGGAAATTAGTGCATGCATTTTCGAATATTACTTTTTTAATAGGAATGCAAAATATTTTCTTTTTATCAGGTTAGCTTTGAAAACCACCTAATAAAATCTGATATGGTTTTCAAAGCTAACCTGATAAAAAGAAAATATTTTGCATTCCTATTAAAAAAGTAATATTCGAAAATGCATGCACTAATTTCCAGTGACGCACTCCTTAGTTTAAGGTAGATGTTAGTGTTATTCGTAAAAAAGGAACGGGACTGAAAAAAGGGTGTGGTGACCGTAACAAAGCGGAAAAAGTGGTAANACATGCAGTAATTTCCAGTGACGCACTCCTTAGTTCATGATTTTGTGTGGATTAATATCACAACACTGAGAATTTTGCAATAACCTTTTTCATCTATTAAAAAACAACACTTACGGGGCAATGTTTATTGTAAGAACAACATTTTTTTCCATGAATCGACATACTTTAAGCATTGTTGACGCCATTTCCATTTGAATGAGGAAATAGCGACATTGACTTTATTTCCAAGTTTTTGTTGACTTTATTTCGCTTATGAAAAGGTAATAATGCCATTGACCTTATTACCTGTCACCGAAATATCTACATCTATATATATAATAAAATTGTAACAGGCCGATGTCTGTACATTATAGATATTAAAGAAAATTTAATATAGGGGGTTTTTATTAGAGCAACAGAAGCCAAATCAACCATTTTTAGAGTTTTTGTCTGTCTGTCTGTCTGTCTGTATGTTTGTACGCGCATCACTCGAAAACTAATGCATGGAATTGAACGATATTTTCATAGATGCATCGCTAGAGGTTTAACTTTTTTTTTATTGTAGAGAGTGTTAAATGGCCGAACCCTCCCGAGGTTTAACTTAAAATATAGAAAGAAAAATTAGAGAGTTGCCGCCTATTTCAGAATTGCAGTTTAATTAAATTGATAAGATAAAGTAAATACTGGAATAGGGCTGTCAAAAGAAATAGGTTTAAGAATGCTTACAGCCTAAAATACTTTTGTTGCAGGTTGCCACCTGTTTGACAAGATAAATGAATATGGCAATATGGGTAGCAAACTGAAGAGATTTAGGAAAGCTTACTGCCGAAGATATTTTTGAGGAGGGTTGCCAACTGTTTGGACAATTGTATTTAATTAAATTGATAGAATAAATGAAATATTTCAAAAGCGGTATCAAACAACACCAAAATACTTTTAAGCGTAGTGAAGCACGCTGGTTATTTGCTAGTTCGATCATATGAATATGCATACTGATTCTTCATTAGATCCAGAAAATTATAGAAAAAAGTTTTTGAATTAAAAGATTCTGCAGGTTTATATAAGTTTCCCAATTAAAAAAAAATTATATCTGCATTACTAATATAGCCCTTTTCTAATGCTTCAGTAGAATATGTATTTAGGACTTAAGGACAGATTGAGCACTGATATAGTTGCGGAAATATTATATACAAACCAAGGCATAAAAAATAACGGTGATACTTTGCTTGAGCCGCAAGAACAAATTTACCAATTGAATTGGAGAATGTACTTAATTTTTATACTATGTGCCTGTATGGCAATATGGGTAGCAAACTGAAGAGATTTAGGAAAGCTTACTGCCGAAGATATTTTTGAGGAGGGTTGCCAACTGTTTGGACAATTGTATTTAATTAAATTGATAGAATAAATGAAATATTTCAAAAGCGGTATCAAACAACACCAAAATACTTTTAAGCGTAGTGAAGCACGCTGGTTATTTGCTAGTTCGATCATATGAATATGCATACTGATTCTTCATTAGATCCAGAAAATTATAGAAAAAAGTTTTTGAATTAAAAGATTCTGCAGGTTTATATAAGTTTCCCAATTAAAAAAAA
>NW_016165626.1:0-4123 GCF_001687245.7 Rhagoletis zephyria | reverse complement strand
TGTAAACTGCTTTGAGATCGTTATATAAAAATCATTTTATACATACACTTGTGATCAGCTGATTAAGTCATCAATATTTAGATCGATTGTGGCTGTTTTTCTTTTGCTTTTGTAATGTTTATTATTTTTCCATAAAAGCCTAGCTTTTTATATAACAAACAAAATATAAATCCACATTTCAAACTTTGTGCAAAAATTATAAAAAATCTGCAAAATTTTAGCTAGATTTTCACCTTTTTACTCAGATTTTTAGGAATTTTTTTGAGTATGCTATCAAGCCTATTAAATTCTAAGGTAATAATGTGCAAGTTTTAAGTTGCTAAAGAATCGCGTTGATTTTTAATAATTCTTTTTCTTGTAGCATTTGGTTAGGTAATCGGTTGTCGAAAATGCTAAATTACGGTCTGTAAGATAGCAATATTTCAGCCGTTTTTGCGTTCATTACATTTTCACGGCAGTCTTAAAAAAGTCGCCTACTTTTTTCTGACTTTTTATGCTGCTACAGCGTTTTGCTGCTTTTGCGAACATGCGTGTTGCAATAGATCGACTCTTCCTGATTTGGCTTTTAATGTACAATTGCAAACGTTGCAATAAGCCTCGTAACCTCAAGTGTTTACAAAACCAGCCATTGAACGCGGGATCGTTAGTCCAAGAATCCAAAAAAATGCGCGTACGCTTGGTTTGCATCATAGTTAAGTCATCTCTGTCCAAAGAATAAATATCTTTTGTAGAAAAGTGCTGCGAAGAAAAGCTTGTAAAGATTTGTTAAGAAAATAATTCAAAATTAGTCCTACTTACAAGATTTAGTAACAGAGAAAAATTACTGGGAAGTTAAAAAACGTAATTTTTACACAAAAAACGTCCGAACGTCAACAGGATACAAAAAACGTCCAAATAACGTTAAAAACGTCAACCTGGCAATAATAATTTCATCGGACGTCGTTTACCACCATTTCTGAATTTCTTTGTTGATATTTAGCGTGAATAAAGGACACGATCAAATACGTTATATAATGATCTTTAGGAAGAATAACTAAATCGTTCTTCTCGCTCGTGCATAAGCGTGAACCGAGACGAATTACGTTGTTGCTATCTAGATACGGAGATAGTTTGTAGATCGAACTAGACCGTTCAACGTACCTCCCGCCTTTGAGCGAAAATATTTCATCTTTGAAGGCGTCAAGCTGGGCCTGTTTCCACAGCATTATTTCAGCCAGCTGGAAGTCTTCGNTGTCTAGCTGCGCCTGTTTCCACAGCATTATTTCAGGCAGCTGGAAGTCTTCAGTGCGAGGTGTACGATAGCTAGCTTTTCTATCTTGCGAATGCGTCATAACGGTCATGACGTACGCCGAAGGTTGCTGAGCTCCCGGTTCATACCATAAGAAACGCTGGTAATTTTGGTCCTCTGGTCTGATCAGCGCTTTGTGGTACATCTCAAAGATGTCACCGCCAACAGCAATCCTCCGCTGACGAAATCGGCACAATATTGATAGCAGTGACGTAAGTTGATCGGGGCCTTTCAAAAGCAAAGAGTTTAGCGAGATGCCATTGACTTAAGCAGCTGTATCCCAGACTAAGCGCAATTTATTTGCCTTGTTTGGGTTTTTTCCTGGAAATATCGGTAAATACCAGCAATCTTTAGTCTCTACTTCATTGAGCAATAACCTTCTTATGTAACGTTTCTCTGAATAGTGAGCGATTTTTGCCTGCAAAATTTCAGGCAGCTGGGAGTCTCTAAGCAGCTTGGAGCGCATGGGTAAGCTATCAGGAAATTACTTTTTTGGGTACTTCCAAAGCAGGCTGGTTTGGAAACGGTCTCCGACGCGTTTGGTGAATCTATCAAGCTGACTCAATGCTAACTCGTCGTCTTTAGACAAATTTGCTACGGGTTTAGCGGTAACGCCTAAATTATCCAAACAGACGTAGGCTTTAAACTCTTTAAGTAGATCAACGCAAGCAGAATCTGTGCAGTCGCATATGTGAAAAACATGGTGCTCAGGAATAACTTCTTCGCTGGACAACTGTCCTTTAACAGTCCAACCGATACGCGTTTTCTGGGCGATGGGTTCCAACAACGTTCCAGTTCGAGTTTTGGCTGTCGAAGTTAAGGCACTGTTGTTTAGACCAATTAGTAGCTTGACGGTACGACTGTAGTGGAAGGTTTCGCAATTGTTTATATTTTATGTTTAGCGCCGAAACATCAAGCGACTGGGACGGTAAGTTCAGCTGACGTACGGTATGTTTGTCTTTGAGGGTGAAGCGCTTTCCACCTGGTGAGGATATAACAATGTATACTATATTTGTGGCAGAATCAGATGGTACCTTGTAAAGCAATGGATGCTGTCTCAGGGTGCAATGGTCAATACCGCATACTATTTTTGATTTGCAGTTAAGTGAGCTATGTGGACGCAAGCATCGCCGGCATAGTTTGTGCTTCCGCACTGTCTCCCATTTATCAGCTCGCGACATTTCCTTGAACGAGGTGCAGTTAAAAATTGCATGGGCATCAGACTTACATACAGCTTACCATTTTTGGTCCCTTACTGCCTTCAGGGTGCGTATTCACGACACCACGTTTGCGTTCCTTTTGCGACGAACCGGGCAGAATTACACTGTTGGCACCTTGGGCAAGTTGGAACAACTAGTTGCTAAAATGTTCCAGATTACTTTCTCCTATCGTCAACTTGTGCATTCCCCAGAATGCTTGGAATAGTTCGGGCAGCTTGGCAACCAGATTTTGCTCCAGTTCCGGATTATTTAAATGCGTTTGGAGCCCGGAGGCTTTCATGGATGCACAAACGTTTTGTACTTCAAGAGCAAAGTTAACAAGGCCATCTAAATTGTCTTGCGTTTGAAGAGGCATGTTGCGAATATGTTGAAGTAAAATGTTAGTGATTAGTTGTTGAAAAAACTGCTAAACGATCAGGTAGGATTTCCTTCGCAACGGATTTTTAAACTATGAAATAGCTGGAATAAGATGCGGTAAACCATTTCATTAGGTATTTTCGTTTAACTTCTTTTTGATTGAGGATAGGTGTGCTTATATAGCACCAATCTAAGTGATTTTCACTGCTGTGTGATCGGTACGTAAACCGGTAACACAATTTAATGGGTTTAGCTTCCTACATAAAGGAGATACATATATCGCAAAAACTGGTATCTGAACAATCAGTGGTACAAGAGATTAAGATTATACAGCATAGATTTTGACAATTTTCTCAGTAGACTTTGTATTATTATTTAAAAAATACCTTACGAAATTTATCGGTTTTAGCTGTCCAAATAAAGGAGTTTTACAGTAAAATCCCATATCTAAACAATCAGTTGTATGGGGGCAATAAACAGGTTATAGTGACCCGATATTTGTTAATTTTATTGTAAACTTTCTGTTGATAATGAGTGAGAATAGTGCAACATTTCATGTTTCTAGCTGCATAGATGGAGTAGTTATAACAAAAAATCGCATATCTGAACAATCAGTTGTATGGGACCTATATGTAAAAGTGACCCGATCTTTGTTATTTTCACTATAAGAATTCTGTTAATAATGAGTGGAAACGGTGCGAATTCTGATGTTCCTAGGTGCATAAATGAAGAAGTTATGGCAAAATATCTCATATCTGAACAATCAGTTGTATGGTGGATATAGGTTTTAGTGACTCGATCTTCGCCCTTTTCACTGAAAGTTTTCTTCTGATAATAAGTGACAACAGTGCAAAATTTCATGCGTCTAGCTACTTAAATGGAGGAGTTATAACGAAAAATCTTATATCTGAACAATCAGTTGTATGAGAGCTATATGTTATAGTGATCCGATCTTTGTAATTTTCACTCTAAGTTTTCTGTTGATAATGGGTGGAAGTATTGCAAAATTTCTTGTTCCTAGCTGCATAAATGGAGAAGTTATAACGAAAAATCTCATATCTGAACAATCAGTTGTATGGGAGCTATATGTTATAGTGGACCGATTCTTCCGGTTCCGACAAATGATTAATACATTATAAAAATACACCCACCTACCAAATTTGATCCGGATATCTCGAAAACTGAGAGACTATATTTCATACAAACAGACAGACAGACGGACATGGCTAAATCGACTCAGCCGATCGCCGTTCCGATC
>NW_016165625.1:6524-26922 GCF_001687245.7 Rhagoletis zephyria | reverse complement strand
TGTCAGCAAGTGCGATTAATGGGTGCAGTGGTTGTAGTAAAACGTACCTACTAGCCCACCAAATGCTTGGAAATATCTACAAGTACGAAGCCGTACGTATATGGCAACCTACATTAGCTCAAGAGATTAGTAATTGTAAACTATTTACACAAATTGTTGTTAATATGTTGCGTTTGGCGCACTGCAGTCACCCACTGTGCTAGCCGCCAAATATTTTACTTCCCACAAGGTTAGCGCCAAATTACCACTTCAGAAAAGTAAAATATGCGGAGGAGCTAGCTATAACGGTCAATAAAGTAAATGGAAAAAGTAGCAAGCCCAAGCAGCAGGCGATGATCAGACAACAACAGCGGGTGTTCGCAATCAGTGGCAAAGTGAATTTGTGATGCTACACGAAGACAGATAGATACAAAGGCGGAAAATGGAGTAAGCGGGCGATCCTGAAGTTGCAAACGACGATGTAAAACTTCTTTAAAATTTCAGCTAGGTACTGGCTGCCGTTGATTGGGTAATTATGTAAGTGGCTTTAAGAAGTTTATGCGAATCGATTTTAGCAGCTGGTTGGTTGTGGTGCCAGAATGAGTGAGTAGGTGAGCGTGCTAGGCGGTAATCGCGCTACAATAATTTAACTAAAAGTTATATCAGCTCTTAATCAATGGGTGTTAAAATTATATATGTTCATGTACATATATGTATATAATGTATTCATATCTCGCTGTTATGTAGTAGTCAGGGATTTACGAGAAGGCAGATTAGTATCACAAAGTTAAGAAAGTATTCGTTAAAATTAGCTCTCAATTGCTGCAAGTTTTGAAAAAACTTCTACGGAGTTCAGATGCTAAGATTTCTACGAATTGGATTTTTTTTTTTGGAAAATTAATTAGCTCAAAAACCAAAATATTCGGAAAATCAGAGTTTAAAAAATTAACACGTTTTTCTTGCATTGTTAATTTAAAATTTATTTTTGTTAAATCCTATCAAAAATGCCATTGGTTCGCCCACCACAAACTTGCTGTATGTACACGCAAAAAAAAAGAAATAAAGAAACGATCAAGTACGCAAATAGGCTTGAGCTCAACCATATTTTTGTTATATTCCTAGGGTGTGAAGTGGCAGGAACCTATGCACTATGGTTTGGCGGCTACTATTTGATGGCCAAAAGTAATTTTTTAAAGTATAGTTAAATCGACTTATTTTTTGTAGGTTTACTAGATTGATTTTCCGCAATAAAAATGTGCATACACATTATTTTCTGAAAGAGTAGTCCGGTTGAGATACCAGCTGTGAAATTTAACATTTCTCCAAAAAGTTCACAAATTTTTTTCTTTTGTAGTCAGCATTCTTGTAATTCGTATTGGAATAAGTCTTCGAGTGATAAGAGTACTTCAAAGAGGAGAATGGAAATGAAAAATTAAGATAACAGTAACAACAAAGAAAGCAAATAAAACAAAATTACTTCTCAAAATGGACTCTAATTTGGGTAAAAATATTCCACTTTAAGTTCAGCTATAAAAAATTGGTTTCATTTGGTGGTCTTCAAGCTTTGTGGGCAAGAAAAATGTTCAATTTAGAGTTTGTGGGCTGAAAATGACGTGGCACTTTTTAATGATAGGCTTTTTTCTTAGAAAACTTTGCGTGTTTTTTGCCAACTTTTCGATATTTGAAAAGAAGCAGTCAGCCGTTTTAAATCTTTTGCTGCAAAATATTATTAAAGGGGTGCTCCCCGAAGAAGGTAACACCTACTTGAAGGAAAAGGCAAGAATGATATGCAAGTGCATAGGTGAACAAATAGTTTTTTTTTTCAAACTTGCACGTTACGTTTGTCTTTTTTTTTAACTTTAAACCAACCCTAATTGTACTTGTTGCGCTAGTGTGTTTTAAAAATAAATACTTAAGCTTAAATTTTTACTTATATCCAAAGGAAACAGTTTTTATTTGATGCACCTATAATTAGGGAAAAATATATAGCAATATATGTGATCTACTATTTTGAGCTAACATTTCTTTGCACCGAATCCGAAAACCCCACATTGGACCCGAATTTTAAATTTAAAAAATCTGACGTCGCGACCTCGAAAACCCGCTGATATAAACGTTTTAGGAGAAAAGGAAAAAATTATAAAATTTGGTTGCCATATTGGATCCGCCATTTTGAATTGAAAAGATTTGAACTCGGTTTCGAAATTATCGACCTCGAAAACCCCTTATATAAGCGTTTTTGGCGAAAAGGAAAAAATTATAAAATTTAGTCGCCATATTGGATCCGCCACTTTGAATTGAAAAAGTCTGACATTACATTCGAAATTAGCGACCACAAAAATCCCCAAAACACCAAATTTCAAATCAATTTGGTTACTTCTGCACTTTTGGCCAATTTTTGAAAATCTGTTGTTGTTCTCCAGCAAATGATATAATTCTTCTCCATTTTAAGTACTAAAAGCTGATGCTCTTGTTTGCTAAAAGGGGCATTCCAAAGTAACGGGTGGGACATTTTAACTCGTTTGTGCTCAAACTTTTAGTAAGTTCTCTTTAACCATTGATTTGAAAAGTGTCAAATTGTTAACAGTTGAAATCAGATATTAGTTTATTACGAAACTGATAAAATATAAAATTTATTTTAATAATTTACAAAGAAAATTAACATTTTCCAAGCGTGACTTGTGGGACAACGATGACACCCATTTCTCCAAGTTATTGGATTCGTTTCCCAATTTTAGACAAACTATAAGTATTCTCCTTCATCTTTTAATGGTATAATTATATTAAAAAATAAAAAATTAACTTATTTTAGCTTGCGACGGGTGGGACGAGTCACCTTTGAGGACACATAGTTTGTGAGTAAAATGAACACTGCTGGTTTGATGGGAATGTTTATTATATTTTTAATAAGGAAACCCTATTTAAGCAATGGGAAACTTAAGAATTTGTGTGTTATGTTTAAAAATACATATTTAGCTGTAATTTTTTGAACGCTTATAACTTCTCATCATAAATGTATTTTCCTAATAACTTACCACCACTTTAAAGTTTATGAACTATTTTATCCCCTCGGATAATTGTTATTTGCATTGTCATCTTTAGTACATGAGGAATGCCTTTAAAACGTGATGCAAAAATATTACAGTACATTATACATGCATTTATATCAATAAAATAGTGAAAAATAAATGGATAAAAATCTATTTCTAAAGAATTATTCTACCTGCCTCACTGTTTTTACAGATTTAAACACAATTTATGTATTTTTTTTTTACCTGAGGTTTCGTCTTCGCTGGAATTTTCTAAAAACAACACCTCTAAATATTAGACATACAAGTTTCCTTTACATATGTAAAGGCAAATTTATACAAAAAAAAATAGCCAAGTTCCACGAACAAGTTCGCGTCCTAAGTCTTTTGTTATACCAAATAGGCTGCCACACTTCACAGCCTATCAACACTTGCCACTTATTTTGTTGTCACTGTTGGCAGTTGAAATCTCAATACAATGCAAACTTTGTGCCAACATAGAGCAAATTGGCCACTTACCAGCTATAAAAGTGCAAAAAAATGAACAAAACCAAAAATCAACAAAGCGATTGGCGACAGGATAATGCAATTTGTAAGGGCAGCACACTCGCGCAGCTTCCGCTCGAGCGTTAATTTGGCAAAGAGCTAATTTAAAATGCGCGCTAGGTAGTTTAGATTTATTGTATTCAAATGTGCTGAGCTACTGGCCAATGCGTTGCGTTGAGGTCAATAGCCAGCGCGAATTCAAAACCCATAAACGAAAAAAATGCTACAAAATTGCTTTAAAACCACTAATGATGGGGCTTAGCACCGCATCAGATTAGAATGTGCCACTTTTTCGTTACAAACACATCGCTCCTAACGCCACACCGCCACACAGCCATGCTGCCACGAATGCAACCATGGCGTATCCGCCTGCCACAAAAGCGAAAATTTCTATAATTTACTCTTCGTGAAGTAAACAAAGCAAAGGGCGGTAATGCGTTGATTTGTTGGTATAGTTTATTGAAAAGCAGCGGCGCATGCAAATCAAGAGGGCCACTTTGCAACCACAAATTAGCCAGTGTGCGCGCCTTGTCTACTACGTACGTGCGGCTCATTGCAATGCAAACAAATTTGCTGAGTATTTACTTTAAGCGGTCAACATGAAATTCGCGAGCAAACTTTGTTAATTTCCCAGAGCTAAAATGTGTTGCTATAAATTTTAACCAGAGCCACTGATCACCACCACCACCAGCAGTACAGCTCAAGCGGCACGGCAGACAGACAATTGGCCCAAAAAAAATGTTTGCGGTCAATCTTGTTGATTTGGTTTTATTTTTTTTTTTTTTACTTTTTGGCAATACTTAACTTATAACAAGCATTGTTGCAGCTACTGTTGGTTGTTTGTTGTTGTGTTGCTGGCTACCTGTTGAGTAACGACGAAGTGTTGCCTGCGCCACTTGTGGCGTTAAATTTTGCATCTTCTTGATTAGGTGTTATGTTGCGGTTGAGGCAGTGGCTCAATGGCTTGTGGAAGTGGGCAGCAACGACGGGCCAATATGCCAGCGCAATCTTTTTGCTTATTCGCCCTTTATTTACTTTGTTATTGTTTTTAACAGTTCATTAAAAAACGTTCGCTTGCGCCAGTTAAACAAACAACTTAACCATAATAAGTGTTCGTATGAAGTATATATATATAACTTTCGCCTTTGTTCGTCTTACGAAAGTCGTTCGCGGACACGCCCACTGTTGTATGTGAAAAAAGCGTGTAAATTTTTTCGCCTGTTACTTTGATATAAATCATAAATGAGTGTGGCACGTATTGATTGAAAAAATAAATAAATAGTATGCAGGTATTTGTTATTGGTGGTACTGTTCGCTTATCGCCACCATCGTTGCGAGCTGCCAAACAAATCGTTAACTTGTAGTTTTTGGAAAAAAATAAAACTTCCGTCAGCGTCCCTGCGCAGGCGCATTGATGGCTTGCCAATCGTTGTAGGTGCTGCTGTTTAATTTGGAAGGCAGCGCTTGATGTTATCATCTGCTGCTGCTGCTGCTGCTCCACTGATAATGAGCAATTTACACATAATTTAGTGTGAATTTTGACGGTTGTGATGGTAATAAATCGCAAGTGAGAGGGAAATCGGGTCAAGCATGAAATTTTTAATAGGTTCAAGAAAATATAAAAATATTACGGAGAAGCGCCCAATTAACAAATGTTGTTGCCGATGTACTTTCCCATGAAAAAAAAAGTAAAAGTAAAAATAAAGTCAGTGAAACATATCAACGCGCAAGACCTCTTACCTACCAAATCCAAGGAAAAAATTGTATTTTGTACTCTTTCTCAGAGGTCGCCCAATCTATGTATAAGGGCAATAGTAAATATGTATGTATGTAATAATAGTAGAAGCTCATATCTGAATACGAAATTTTCGAAGCAAGCCAATTATTTGTTCTATTGTGAAATTTGCGCCCTATCTTATGCACACATGTGTATGTACATATGTAGATGACGGTATTGCATTTGGCAGATACGAGACATTGCGTGACAAGCGGCGATATGCTATCGAAGTAGTTACCAGTTGTGTACACCTGCAGCCAATGTGCTAACAGCTCCATAACCTATCCTAAAAGCGCGCAAGAGAAATTCAGCCGGTGCTCTTTCGATTCATGTTGCTGTAACTGCTAACGCCCAGATGTATGCTACGTGCTTGTTGGTTTACTTTAGGCGGTTGCCAGATTCTCTAAACTGAAAATCATGCACTTATCTGGTTGTTATTAAGTTAAGTATGTAGGCTTGTGCAACATATGTATTCATTCCTCATACGTGCCTACTCTTTATGGGGAAAGGCGACAAAATTCATTCATTTTCAATTCAGTCATTTTTTATTCAATTACATATTCACAAATAAAATTTCTCAATTTTCAAAGGCAATATTTTCATTTCCAGTATCTTTTTTACTTTTATTTATTTTTTTCAAAATATGTATGAAACTTTTTTAACGCGCAAAAATTATAATACTGCAAGTATTCTTTTGGTTTCCGGACTTTCTCAGAAACTTCTGGATTCCCAAGCTGTCGTACAGTGGTACAGAAGTTTCGAAATAGCCAACTATTGATGTGATTGAATAGGTTGGTTTTTTCTGTAGAGAAATGGCACCAGCAGTATTCAAAGTCACTTGATGTCGATCTTATATGAATCGTATATCTATGTAGTTAAAAATTCGAACACGCAGGCATTTCACGGGCTCAAGACTGGTGATAGAATGGTCGGTTTTTGTTGGATTTATTTTCATCTTCAATGGCAAGTTAAGTAGCTGCTCCATAAGTGGTTTTCATAGTTTTTCCTAGTCCTTTCAGATCTGAAAACATTTATATGATCAAGCATTTCCAATGACGCTATGGAGAGTATTGGTGCCTTGTGGTAACGTGCGGTGACAGGTGATTAATAAAAAAATATTCTATACACTTTAAAACAATAACAAACCAAACCGGAAAACATTGGCTGCACCTTCACACGAGATTACCAGATCTCCTTATACTCAAGAACTTTTAATGAATTGAATTGCTAGTTTCCTCACAAGGCAACGAGTACTATGATTCGTTCCTTTTTTGGAAAGCATTTTTGCTGAGAAGAAGAGAGCAAAGAAAATTTGTCCTATGGTGGAACGCTGAACTTACCAGGAGACTTCTTAAAATTCGAGAAAGATTGATCTAAATATTATATCGCACAAGCTCGTACGTCAAAATTAAGATCTTACACTGAGAAACTTCTGTAGTTATATTAATAGTATGAAGGAGTCTGCCAGGCAACGAAAGATACTTCAACCAGACTGAACGGCTAGGATTGATCTCTCAGAAATTTAATGCTATACCACATCGCTGCTGAAACTAACATAACGCTTTTTGAAGGTCATTTTCCAGGTACCAGGTTAATCCCTGACGCAGACCACCGGGCATACCCACTGGACCAAACTGATAGCAGCTGAGGAGTCAGTGAGATTCCAGAGATGCTGAAGTGCAGGAAAATGGAGTTACGGAGCCTTTTTGGAATTCGGCCATATTATCATTCTCTGGGGAAATCTTCGGTTAGTCTTCATTCACAAACCGGAAAAACATATTTATGCGATGACACAGAGTACATTAGAGCAAGGATTTTGGTGGTCACTTCCTTTAGTACCTGCCGACATATGTACATACTAGGGTGGAAAATCTTGAAAGGCAGTTCTACACGATATTGCAATAAACATATAAACGCCTCAGTTTGGTGTATTTTTTTCTCTCTTGTGTTGTTTGATAACTCGATCACATGGAAAACCTACGTAGAGCTGAATACCTGTGTCGCTTAACGCCCAGTAAGACTTAAGGTTTAAGATCAGCTATGCAGAACGTTGGTCAAGACTAAAGCATCTTTTTAAGTTCATACAAAGAAGTATTATTTTATATTGTGACACGTTTATCTAGTTACGGACACAGGGAGTTGTCAAGACGTTTTTCCGAGGCACACATTTTTTTAGTATTTTTTTTTTAAATAAAGTACATCGTAAGATTTCATACAAAGAAGCAGTGTAGATATGAAGACACTCTGTTGGAAAATTCGACAAAATATTTCTCTACCGATGCCTACAAGACTGGCAATCGAACTGGAGCTGTTTGAAAATCGTTTTAAGTTTTTCGACCTACCATTCCATTTCATTCCCCGATGTACTTTAAAAAAAAAATCCTAGAATTATTTGACGTAGCTCTAGCCATCTCTAAGATCCGTCGCTTGAAATCATAGCGGGCTAGCAATTTTCTTTATGCTTCTCCCAAGCCAGTTTTTCTTCTTCACTGCCATTTTATTTGTAGCAAACAGAATAGGGCAAGTGTTTTTTTTTTAATTAGCACAGTTTCTCTCATGAGCTTAGAGTATTGCATGGACTGCATACTTCCCTTGATACGTCGGAACACTGCCGCTTTTTTCTTTTCTCACTATCAAGCCAAACAAATTTAATTTTAAGATACATTTATTTTAAAATTATTTTGCAAAATAAAAATCTTAATAGTTAAAATTGACTCTTTACGCAACTAATTATTGTAAATGTATGTACATTGTTATGGAGGCGAAATTCGTAGAATGAGTATTTATTTACAGCTTTGTTCTGGTCTAAAATCAATCCATCAGCAACATTGCTTGGGTATTTTTTCACGGAGTTACAACAACAAAGTCACACAAGCTATACTAAAAGTATAAGAGAAAATTTTTTCGCGTTGATGATGATCAATGTAGTACTACGCAGGTGGCTCAAAATCGGATGATAAGTGAAAAGTCTACAGAAACTGCAATCATTGATGCATCCACCAGCCCGCATTACGGGCAGTTACATAGTTCTTCAAACCCTCCGCTTGCGTAGGGAACAAATGTGGTCCACCAGCCTCATAAGACAGTCCATTATTGAAGACGTACGCCTTGGCTAAATCAGCGCGCTGCGTTGTATAGCCAGTGCCCATCAATGGTGGTAAATAGTTTCGGCTTGGCGGCACCACACGCGGTACATCCGCTTGCAATACAGGCTTGACGGACAATGGCGGCAGGTATGGCTTAGTGAAGCGTGTCTGAGATTTTGGCACAGCCACGGTATTGGGTGGGCCGTAAACTTTGTTATCACCAATTCCAAAAGGTGAACCATAAATATTGTTTGTACTCGCAGGGGTGCCATAAAAACTGGTGCTGCCGACCGAGTTCGATTGAGCGTGGCCATTAGTGCGTATATCGCAGACAGTGTTCTCAATGAGGTGCTCAAAGGTGCGGTATAAATGCGGAAATTACATCATTGTAGTCAGATCGGAGAGCAAGAATACAGGCATACGATCGGAGAGCACCCACACATTTTTATCCTCGTCGATTTTCACATCAGCGGGAAACACTAGCCCGACATCATCACGATCCACCACTCCATGGAACTGTGGTGAGTATGGCATGGATGAATGCCAGCAGCCTACGGCGTTCTGATCAATTAAATCAAAAAGTTCAACACCATCATCGCTCATCACGCGCGCTGTCGTATGCGAGTTGGGACCACGCTCATCCAGCGCTACGAAATCATGATAACTATCCTCAACACGACTTTCATCGCGCAAAATGCGTGTCGACACAGCGAACTGACGATGACTGGCCAGTGGACTGAAGAACATTGTGCGATAGCCATCGGAGCGTATCGGTGACAGCGCCATGCCGAAGATGCCCTCCTCACCCCATTGGAAATTCAAGCCTGCGATGTTATAGTCACCACGCAATGGATCGGGGAAGAAGTATGAGTGCGCCGAGAAGCGCCATGATTTATTCTGTTCCCATGAGTAGACGATCAAGCCATAACCGAGCTCATCAGAAAAGTATGCGAATGCATCGTCGCATGATTTGCCGATATCAACGGCTATGTTGGCAATAAAAGTGTTGGCATTAGTGTCGTCGGCACGCAGCTCATAGCGGCGTATGCGTGTGTTCGTCTGCAAGTCGAAGACATTGACGGCATACGGACATGGGTTGGTGGTGGTGTTGCCGATGCCAACTGTGCCAGTGTCAAGTACCCAAAGACGGCCACATTCATCCGCTTTGATGCGATACGCTGTGGTGATGCTGTTCGCGCAGTCGCCTGCCGTATTGCTGCGCCAGTCGGGGTATGGAATCAGCTCCGGTGAGCCAGTTAAACTGTGATCCATATTGATGTAAGTCAACGTGGCAGGAATGCCTGAAAAGAGATTGTAGAGTGGAAGAAATAAATATCAAATGCGCATACTAATTAGGCTGTGCGTGAGTTGAGTGTTCAATGTAAATGAATGTAGAAATATGTACCTAATCTGATACTGGAATGTTGTATATAAAAAATTATAAATTGATTTGAGTACGGTTTTTTGTAATTCAATTAATGCCAAATAGGCTGCAATAGTTAAGTCATTCGGGTCTACTGCTAGTACCCAGCAGGTCGGAAAAGCGCCCAAAATTTTGAAAGAAATTGCCATTAAAAGGGCGACTGGAATTCAAGAAAATATGTTAGGTTTAATGATATGAGGCGACTGCTCTGGGAAAATACTCTTCAGGGCGTCACAATGCGCTTGTGCGGTTCCCAGAGTAACTCTTTAGCCAGAGTTTCCCGTCTAACCTGGCCTAAACTACAAAAAATATCATTCTATTTTTATACAACTTTTATGGTAATTTTTCGGTTACCCACTTTGTTTATTCTATAGGATCGTTAATTGAAAAAACTAGAAAACTATGTTTTTTTAACCGACTTCAAAAAGGAGAAGGTTTTTTTTGATTTGTTCGCCCATAATTACAAAATGCTGTTGTGCTAAAGTTTTTAGAAGCCAGTTGAAATGTATGCCGGATTTAAATATCTTTTTATCAGAGATATTGCTATTATAAGAGAAAAGAATAAAAGTCAATCAATAATTATTATATTGAGTCAAACCACGCCAACTGTGTCAATTAATTTCCATTGATTTTCTGGAAGGTGAAGACAGTTGTGGGAATCTGTAGATAATTAGAGAACAAAAATACACTTTGGATGGTTTTTCGAAATTGCACTTCGTTTTTGTTTTTTTTTTTGGTATTATAAAAATATTGCAGTTTTTGAGAGAAAAATTCGTAACTTGCGACCCATTTGATGAAATTTGATGAAATTTTTTAAGAGAGTTGATGAAGCTTTTCCCTTTACAATAGAAAGATTTGCATAATAAAATTTGCAAAACGATTAGTAATAACAATAATTTAAACAATTGCAATTATTTATATATTCTAGGCCCGCGATGGCAGTGAAATTTTGGCACAATATACTCTAAACTCTTGTTTTTAAGTTCCAAAAAGAAAAAAAAAGGTCTTTCCAAATTTGACAGTCGCTATCGATTTTTTTGTCACCTTTAAGCGTTGAGTAAATAGCTATTTTCATTTAAGCTTGTGTGAGTGATTCCGGGATTCTACTTTTTATGGCACTGTGAATTCCAAAATTGGTTAAGTTGTGGCGTGAAAGTAAGACCTTCAAGGACATTCTTAATCAAGCAGCTATCGCAATTACCTAGGGACGCAAATAAATGACGTGTATAGGTAGGCAATGATAGAATAAAATATTATTGATATTATGGTGCCCTATGGAAGATAGAGGTCTGGGATATATGGCATAAATTTAGGTAAAAAAAACTATTCATTACACCTGACCAAGCTCACGCTGAGTGTTCTACAAAGGTCATTGTTCTTCACCAAAGCGTCTTTTGTACAGCACTATAGTGCGTCGATTTTTCTTACATTGTTGATTTGGCCGATTGCTGATATTTCTGCCTATGCCATGACGGATTGGTTATTTTGGCAGTGTTCTTCGACGTAATCGCTTTTGGAACTTTTATTGATCAAATAATATTTTATTGCCAATTAGGCATTTGCTCTACTGTAAATAGCCTCTTATGTGCGATATTCGTTTTTTCCATCCCACATCCGCGGCCTACTTCAAGAGCAGCCGACACGTTTGCATTTTCATGCTTGCATAGCTTGAGTCGGAGCATTTTGTTTTCTTTATTCAATAATCCGCACGGGTTACCGGTTAGCACCCGTTTCGCTGCCTATTTGTCTCCTGCAAATAACCGAATTGCACAAAGCGCAATCTGCGATGTTTTTGTTGTTATTTGGGCTGTTAGTGGATTATTTATGAGTATATTCACTCCCATAACTACCGGCATCATTACATAGTTTTGTTTTAATTAACTGTTTACTTACATGCACGAGACACCAACAAGCGAACTATGATAAGCTCGTAGAGCAATCTAGGAAATTTGTTTGCCTAACTTCGCAACTTTTGCGCATTGAGAAAATATTGCTAGATAGCCTTTGAAGCCTGCGCATATTGTTGTTGTAAGATGCTAAATTTCCGCGGTTAAATAACTCTTTTCTAAGCTGCAGTCACTAAAAGCTATTAAAGTTTATGTATATGCATTTATTTCTTGTCAGCCTATATTGCTACAAACTACGGACATTCAAAGATGCTGATATTTCCCACTATTTAAAAAGTTAAAGAAAAAATAAAAACAAAAAATGAAATTCCATTAAAAATATTTTCTATTTGCCAATTAAAAGATTTTTGTTTGCACATTTAGCTTTTTGTATTGTGTTTGCCGCCAAGCTGTCTAGCGTTGCCGCCTGTCTTTACAAGTTTTTCAACTCAATTCGTAGATCTACTAAGAAAATATAAACACTAAAGCTGCAACACTAAATACCTGAACAGTTGGAGCCCGCACCGCGGTGGCTGCTGAGTGATTTCCAGCTACAATTTAATAGCTTAATTGTATTTGATTTGGCGATTAATGGCTTTTCACGTTGTATTTATTCAGTTAATATGACAACTCGAAAACAAGTGTCAAGTAACTGCACGTTGGAAAAGTTTAGCTTGTTAAGTCAATGAGTTGCATGCAGGGGCATTTAAAAGCGTACCCCGATTAGTAATTTTTCAGTTGAGAAAATAAGCGAGTTTCTATTTAACAATTCTTGGGGATCTATAGAATCGACAACATATCGTTGGTGAATTTCCCTATAGCGGGGTTCGCGGAGGGCCAAGAACGAAGTTTTGCAGGCGGTAGACCGGAGTGCTCCTCCAGACTAGTCAGAAAGTACGAACCTAAGTGGCTAAGCCGTAATCTGGAATAGCTGGCCAGTTAGAGAGCATATGTTGAGATGTTTCTATTATCCTCCATTCAGCTGGGACAAAAGGGGTCCTGTAAGGTATTTAATCTCACTGCTTGTATCTCGGTTAGACCGTGACCATCTAGTACACCTACCGGGTTTGCAAGCATAAGGCGACCCCTTAACCGTTCCGGCCAAAATGAGTTCTCAGCAGCGCAAGCTTTGGGTTTCCCCCATCGTTCCAAGAGAAGTCCACTAGTAGTCAAGGGGGCTCCCACTCTTACTTTTCTTTGCGATGCTGCCTCAAAGATGCCGCCCATGGCCAGTTCATCAGTCGCACACTTTCCTGTGATATCGCTTTGGCCTGGCACCCGTATGCAGTCTAAGACGGCAATAATCCAACGGGATCGAAAGCCAGTGAAGGCACTCTCTCCAACAGAGCCCGAGGCTCTGATTGCCACCTGGCTACGGAATAAATGTTGAGCGCGCACAACAGCAGCAACCTCCGCCTGAAACCCCCTACGCTGATCTGGAAACCTAAATTTAAGGCTGATGGAGAGCTCTCTAGAAAATACCCGTCCACCGACTTCTCTTTCAAGCTTCGATACATCGGTGTAAAACTTCATCGGTGCCTCCTTTCAACTGCTGCTCCCAGTCCAGTCGTGCGTTCATAGGGCCAGACAATTCAGTTATTCGTGTTAACATGGATGAAATCGAAGCGCCCCAGAACACGAGAGTGTCCAGACCCCAATTCAGTAAGGCAGCCAGTGTCCTTAAACCTGACAGTCGACCTTTCTGCAGCTATTTTACCTGCGATATCGCCTCAGTGATTCCAATGAGGGTATCTCCTTTAGCAGGGCATAATTTAGCAGCAGTTCTAGTCACTGGTAGGAAAGTCCGCGAGACTGAAACTTGCAGACTGTGAAAAAGCTCGAAAAACTCAAATATGTCTGCTACAATGCCAACCCTTAAAAAAATGATCCTAAACCTCCGAGGGCCAAAGAAAGTCCACAAGGGATTAGTAGTTAGATGGATTTTGAATTGATCATACTTTATGGCGCATATATAGGGACTTGTACACTGCATATTCAGTTTTATATTCGCCGCCCCAAATTAATTTTGCTGCTATTTGCACTAAGAGTTTGCTTCGTTTTCATTAAAGTGTCTGAAGATGCTGCACTAATTCTGTCTGAATTACAACCGATAAAGCTTCTGGTAAGTAAATGAACTAGCCTGGCATACAAATTGTGGTGTAGCGCCTCCATCCATCTAAGACAACATTAGTTCTGTTGCGAATCTTTCAATAAGCCACGACTGCTGCTTGCTCTGGAGATGCAATAATTGACACAAATTGCCAGCAACTAAACACTTGATCGTAGTACCGGCAGGGATTTCTTCGTATTTGGAACTGTTATAAACTACGCCAGTCGTTTCTCCTCTGTTGTTCGAATTGATGCTAAGTGCGAATGTCAAGTAACTCCATGTCCTTCTCCACTTGGTCTTTGCACCACCAAGTTGAATACTTTCAGGGCTGGAGCGTTTGTGTCCATTCGTAGGATATCATCAAGCCGCCTGCACTATGTATATGTTGTTGTAAAGCTCACAGTTGTCATTGTCTTTCTGCAGAAGGTTTAGTAGATTTAAGTACGTGAGCTGGACCGATTTAAAAATACTTACAAAAATGGAGGTTTTTTATGAAGAAAAATTGTTTCTTAGAGAATTTTTCGAAGAAACTCACCGCAAATGACGAAACAGTTTAAACTTAAAAAATTTCTATAAATATATTTAAAAAAAAGTTTTCAACGGAATCATAATAATGAGATTGTTGATGCTCTTTTTTAACTTTTTTCAAATATTGGTGAAAGAAAAACTTGAATAACTGGACCAAAACTATTCCAATTTAGACTTGTGAGATATCATTGGAAAGCTACAAATAAACTCATTTCAACCAGTAAGAAAGGGGAAGGTAGCATGAACGAACAGCATTCAAAGTTGAATTAAGATGTGTCGGTATTTGAAAAAGTTGTGACATAAATGGGTTTTGTTTTTGCACAGAAATAAAAATGGTGTGATACCTCTCAAGTCTTAATCGGAGTAGTTTTTGCCCAGTTATTCTGTCTGTCTGTCTGAGGGGATTTTTCACCCTCTTTTTTCTTTAAGACACTACTTTTATTCATAAAAAAAAACTCCATTTTTGGGGGTATTTCAAATCGGTCGAGCTCACGAAAATCTTAATATTTTTCCAAAATGTTTTAGAGGAGATCATTAAGTATAATAAACCAGCAACTTTTTTTTTATGGTGCAGTCTAATATTCATAAATACATAGATATATGCATGCATAGATATCGTGCTTCACCTTAAAGCTACCAGCATATGTGGCAAAGACATCACTCTTATCTTTGTTATTACTTATTTCTTTAAATTGTACATTTATTTTTGTCGCCATATTTTTTCTGATTATTTTCTCAGATTATTTTTAGAGTGCCAAATGCACTTTGGATGATATACAAAGCCAATTTCAGCCACTTAGCAGCCATTAGTGCACTGGTAATTTCGACACTTCGTAGTTGAAAGTCATTTTATTTGCATACTTTATTTCAAAATCAATTTCGCATATCAGCAAAAGTATGCAACAACCGTTGCGGTAGCAGCCACACAACTTGTTTGTAAATGTCGCGTATGGCTTTATATTTTTATTTATCATCAGACATGAACTCATTCATGGTATTGCAAAAATTTCATGATTTACGTGCTCTAAAATAAAAAAGTAAACAAACAAAATTTGTGTAAATACATAGTAACAGCTAGTTTCACCAGCAATTTTAATGGAAAATGATTTTTTATTTTGCGTCAATTTCCATTTAAAATTCGAATAATTAAAATCATTTTTCACTTAAATGGTTGAATTTTTTTTTTTTAATTAGTTGCATAATATTTTCAGGTATTTCAACGTACGTATGTATACATTTGTTTATCTCATTTTTTGTTTTTGTTTTTTTGGCGAACCAAAAGTAATGCTACAATAAATGGAAATCGCAGCACAGCTGCACTTTGCTCATTTTACATTCATTTTGCAGCTAACCAATCGGTTTTCGTAAACAAAATTGATCAACACCTTAACTTGTTTTAATACTTGTAGAATGTGTAATTCAAATTTGCATATCCTAATTACTCTAAATGAATTTTCGCTTATTAGATAGATTAGGTTGGGCTGTCTAGTCAGTTCGTGGCGCCACAAGAGATAGTCTCTTGTAGTCTTTCAGCAGCAGTGCTGAAAAATATATCAGTTTTTTTTTTAAGGAAGACAAGCTAGTCCTAGGAGATAGAGCTGCAGCTCACTAAGTATGGCTTCTCATTCGTTGCGCATCTCCAGCACATTTTATCATAAGTTCCAAGTATCTAACATAAAGGCATCTGATGCCTAGCATCTTCTCTCTTGTGAGACAAAAGAATCTTTCTGAGTTTTCTGTCGTAAGCACCAACCTTCCTACTTGCCGCAGTGGAAACGGAACTCCTTTTTGGTGCGTCCGGCAAAAGAAACCTTCCGTAACGTGGCTATTTGCTTTCTCATCGTTACTAATGGCATGAGCGAGCCTCGGAACCCAGATGTAATTCCGTATTAGCGCATACTTCAGCTGTGGCTCGTGTGCACTTTATGTTTCTTAAGGAAGTGCTGTGCGATATGGCAGGCCTGACGTGTCCATATACACTATTTCATTTCTTCAACCAGATTCTGAGATAGGGTGTTTTTCAATAAAACTCTGAAACTCTGTACTTCTTTGAGAGATTGAGCAGATCTTAGGTTTTTTTCCTATCAATTTTCGCCCATAGTAGCCTAGTTGTTGTACAAGCACCCTCACCTAACCATGACCTATTGGCTTCTTGAATGACGTTATTTCTAATCCCTAATTTGCAGGTTGCCATGGGTATCCCAATCTTATTTACCTCTGTTTTCACACAATGGAAGATTGGTACCTTTCCTGACAAGCTCATCGGCTCTGCAAATTCCTTCAATATCTCTATGTCCCGGGACCCACATGAGGCAACTTTTGACTTTATCATTACCGCGTTCATTGATTTGATAGCCGTTTGCCTATCCGAGGAGATATTAATCGTAGTTCTCGTTACGGCATTTGTATTAAGGTACACAGTCACCTATTTTATAGCTAGAGCTTATGCCTGGTAAACGCTGGAGCCGTCCGGAATTCGGAAAAAAAACTCTGAAGCCAACCCTGTTGTCTAGCTTGGATCCATACGTGTAAAAATTTATTCCCCCCCCTTTCTCTACACCGTCTTGCTGTTTGCCACTCTCTCCTTGACGGGATGTTCGTCTTAAAGACCCTATCGAGGGTGGGTTTAGAAACGCAGTAGTCGATATCTTGGTTGTGACTACCCATAGTATGAAGTATAGAAGCGTGACCGAACCGCCAATCTTTCCATAGCGCCATACTTTTTAGTCTGAGCGCCGAAGCGGCGGCCACGTGTTTTCCTACCAGATTTATTGCAGGCAAATTGGTTAGCACTTCTAGCGCTTTGTTTGGGGTGGTCCCTAAATCACCCGATACCCATAAAAACGCTACTCTTTGGACCTTATTCAGGAGTTTTAGGTAACTTGCCTTTTGAGTTGATGGCCACCAGACCCACTTACTTACTCTGAGACGAAAAGTTCACAGTCTGTATGTCGTCGCGATATTTCCCACAAGAATTTCCCCATCTATGGTGAGTGCAAAAGTCTAGGCTGGGTATTTTGCATCCTTATATATTGGGAAGTGCGAATGTAGCTGTATTGCGAGCAATTTCTCGCCACTTTGGTTAAATTCACTGTCATCTTTTTAATAAATCCTTGGGTTATCGAACTGTTGGACAACGAGCTTTTTCCTTCTTCTGGACTCCTATAGGCAATCGTTCATTCCGTAAGGTCCAAGTATATTTCAGCCATTTTGGCAGAGATAATAAAACCTAAGCCGAGATGTAGGACCACCCTCCATTCCATCAAGAATAACGTAGGGGGCAACCCTGACTTAATAAAGATTCGTTTACTTTTACTAATCAGTCAAAAAATACATGAATAAACTAGGAAGCTAAGTTACTTAAATTTAAAATCCTTCCTAGAAATCAGGCTTTTGAAGTTTTATGCAAAGAGCAGTTTTATGCAAATGGAGTTTGGTAGCCTATTAGATTTTTATACAATAAAGTGCAATTTTCAAGTAGCCATAAAATACCGTTGATTTTTAGCAATTTTTTGTTGACAATTTTTTTATACATATGGAAGAAAATGCTACATAGTCACCGCCAACGAAAAAAATTCCCAAAAATCAAAAGTATTTTGCAGTCACTTGAAACATGCACTTTACTACAATTTAATGAGCTATATGTAGAACTGAATACCAAACATTTTTCTAAAAATTCTAAATAAAAAGTTTTAAATTTTGGTTCAATTTTTTTTAATTTTTTTAATTTTTGTATAATGTTGGGATCGTGGATTTATATGGTGTTCATTACACCGCGCGCCAAAAAAATAAAATAAAAATAAAAATCGAAACACACGAAGCAATCAATATGCTCACGAAACTGTGAGTCAAATACTTAAAACAAAATGCTTTGTATGTAGTTTCAAAGATATGGTCAATTCCAATTTTTTTTTTTTAAACTTCAGCGCAGTGCAGAAAAACAGTGTGGGTAACCAATTAAAAAGAAAGTTCTGTAGAAATGGAAAAAATTACAATGTTTTTGTTCACAAGGACAAATAGGTTTTGAAAACGCCTTTTTAATTAACTATATATTTTTCTTAAGATAATAAAGTTACAAGGACGAAATTCGAGGATGTGTTCGTGTGTATTTTAGTTCTTGACATATAATTTTTGCAAAAATAATTATTGCGAAATTTCAAAGATATTCAATTTACTTTTTATGTGCAAAAAAATTTGGCCGGCTTCAGTTCTATAGAATTTTCTCTTTAATTTGTCATTTGTCATAGTCATTTTTTTCAAATTGCAAAGTTCTTTTGAAGAAAATCCTAACGCCAGAGACAAAAACCAAAAACATAGTTTTACTCTACTTGGCCCATGGTTAAGTGAATATATTGCTTTTTTTGTGTAAAATTTACTGATAAAAAAAAATAACAAATATTAAATTAAAAAATTAAAAATTAAAAATTGCCAACATTGGTCAAAATGTTGCTGTTGCTGCTTAATTACTTAGTTGAGCACAAGCGTATTTTTAACCTCCATTTCTTCCTCGTTGTAAATCGAATTAATGCCATTGTATTTCATTTTCCTATCCTTAATTTGTTGGCATTCAAGTCAAGTATTAGATAATCAGTTGAAGCCTAAATGGCAAAGCATTGCAACATTGTACATAACTAGTTCATGTTTTATCTGCTTGTTGGTTCAGTTGTTTTTCGCTTTTTCGTTTCAGTGACGTTTTCCGACAACTTTTCGTTGGTGGTGGTTTTGCTTAATAAGTTTTATTTTGCAGCAATTAAAATAGCCAATCAATAAAGCAGAGTAGCAGTGCAACAAAACCAGTTTTTTACGACTTTTTATTTATCACTACTTTTATGCCACATTTGTGGCAAATATCAATCGATGTGCGACGTTTTGTCTGCGGACACATGCGTTTGCTACGGCTGGACGCGCAGATGTGCATACATATATAGGTACATATGTACATATGTTGACTTAACTATACAAGTAGTTTTCGTGTATCCATAAAAATATTACACTTCAATGTGACAACGCCCGACATTAAATCAATTTCAATAAAATCTTAAAAGGCGGCAAAGCCGCTAATTATATTTAGAAATAAAAACAATTTCAAATATGCAGTGGCAGTTGTACACATACATACACATAAATGTTTTTTTATGTACATACATGTGTTAACATTTAATTTTGATTGATTTTATGATTAACTGGCTTTTCAACTAAAGTTATTAACAAAATTAATTTGTGAACACCATTTCAAGAGAAAATATTTATGAAAAATATTGTATCAATCAAAATAATTTAAATCAATTAAATATTAATATACGCTCATTATTCGTAACCGCCTATCGATTTATGTACATATCGCCCATTTACTTCAATAGTGTCATAACTTAAAAAAGCTGAACTCGCGATAGACGGCTTTAAAGTTTTGAAGTTCGGAGCAGTCAGAAGAAATGTTAGAGAACTCTTCAAACTGGCCAAGGTAGCCGCTGACGAGTTCTGCTGAAGGGAATGCAAAGATGTACTTAAGGAATACAAGAAAGAGATTCGCAAATGCAAGCGGTAGTCGTGGAAGAGCTTCTGCGGCGAATTAGAAAAGACAACCGTGGTAGCCAGGCTAAGGAAATTGCTATCTGAGAACCCGGCTACTCCAAGGTTGCTACGCAAAAAATGTGGAGAATGGACTGAAATCAGTGAGGACTCACTGGAAGACCTAGTCAACACACATTTTCCGGGGTGTACAGACTGCATAGATCTGCTACTTTTAGGAGATAGCGTGGAAAATATCCCCCGGACATCATAACGGAAGAAAAAATACGGTGGGAAATCAATGGCTCCGAACCGTTTAAGTCCCCAGGCACAGACGGTATCTTTCCAGCCTTGATGCAAAAAATTTCCGCAGTGCTGGCACCATACTTGATAATAATATACGAGGGATGTTTAAGGTTAAACTATGTGCCTCTCGTTTGGAGAGAGGCGTGGGTCGTATTCATACGGAAGGTGGGCAAGGGAAACCCCCTATATTCGAAAGAATTCAGACCAATTAGTCTAACCT
>NW_016165625.1:0-5058 GCF_001687245.7 Rhagoletis zephyria | reverse complement strand
GCAATTAAAATAGCCAATCAATAAAGCAGAGTAGCAGTGCAACAAAACCAGTTTTTTACTACTTTTTATTTATCACTACTTTTATGCCACATTTGTGGCAAATATCAATCGATGTGCGACGTTTTGTCTGCGGACACATGCGTTTGCTACGGCTGGACGCGCAGATGTGCATACATATATAGGTACATATGTACATATGTTGACTTAACTATACAAGTAGTTTTCGTGTATCCATAAAAATATTACACTTCAATGTGACAACGCCCGACATTAAATCAATTTCAATAAAATCTTAAAAGGCGGCAAAGCCGCTAATTATATTTAGAAATAAAAACAATTTCAAATATGCAGTGGCAGTTGTACACATACATACACATAAATGTTTTTTTATGTACATACATGTGTTAACATTTAATTTTGATTGATTTTATGATTAACTGGCTTTTCAACTAAAGTTATTAACAAAATTAATTTGTGAACACCATTTCAAGAGAAAATATTTATGAAAAATATTGTATCAATCAAAATAATTTAAATCAATTAAATATTAATATACGCTCATTATTCGTAACCGCCTATCGATTTATGTACATATCGCCCATTTACTTCAATAGTGTCATAACTTAAAAAAGCTGAACTCGCGATAGACGGCTTTAAAGTTTTGAAGTTCGGAGCAGTCAGAAGAAATGTTAGAGAACTCTTCAAACTGGCCAAGGTAGCCGCTGACGAGTTCTGCTGAAGGGAATGCAAAGATGTACTTAAGGAATACAAGAAAGAGATTCGCAAATGCAAGCGGTAGTCGTGGAAGAGCTTCTGCGGCGAATTAGAAAAGACAACCGTGGTAGCCAGGCTAAGGAAATTGCTATCTGAGAACCCGGCTACTCCAAGGTTGCTACGCAAAAAATGTGGAGAATGGACTGAAATCAGTGAGGACTCACTGGAAGACCTAGTCAACACACATTTTCCGGGGTGTACAGACTGCATAGATCTGCTACTTTTAGGAGATAGCGTGGAAAATATCCCCCGGACATCATAACGGAAGAAAAAATACGGTGGGAAATCAATGGCTCCGAACCGTTTAAGTCCCCAGGCACAGACGGTATCTTTCCAGCCTTGATGCAAAAAATTTCGGCAGTGCTGGCACCATACTTGATAATAATATACGAGGGATGTTTAAGGTTAAACTATGTGCCTCTCGTTTGGAGAGAGGCGTGGGTCGTATTCATACGGAAGGTGGGCAAGGGAAACCCCCTATATTCGAAAGAATTCAGACCAATTAGTCTAACCTCATTCTTTCTAAAGACGTTCGCTGCCGTCGGCCAGCATATCAAAAGCGCAGCATGCTTACACGAAGGGTAGATCCAACTTCGAAGGGAAATCACCTAGACTAATTGCCTATGTGGACGACATAGCTCAAGGATCACAAACAGCAAACTGATGTGGAAGCTAAATATAGAGGAAAGGGGGAAAAAGGCCAGTGGTGCCCTTTACGCATGTAAAAAGCTGCTGGGTACCACATGGGGCCTATCCCCTGGCCTCATGTATTGGTGCTACACAGCGGTAGCTAAGCCGATATTGCTCTACGCTGCTCTGGTATGGTATACCACTGCCAACAAAATCTCACATAGGAAACCATTGGAGCGATTACAGGGGCTCACTGCACTGTGGATAACAGGAGCGCTAAGGACCACTCCAACGGCGGCCCTTGAAAGGTTACTTGAGCTACCACCAATGGGCATAGCATTGTAGAGCACTGCAGCGAAATCCGCTATGAGATTGATGGCCTTAGGTGGATTCTGCGCAAGAACCTTCGGGCACAGCTGCAGGCGGATGGAGGACAAAATAGACCACATACTCCCACGCTTCATCTGGGGAAGAAGGTTTTAAGCCACATTTAAGAAGGGCGGATGGCGCAGGAGCATGCGAACCGCCAGCGGAACGTATAACATCCACACGGATGGATCTAAAATGGCTAGTGGAGTGGGCGCCGGAGTCTATCGCGCCGAGCTAGACCTCAGGCAACCCTTCAAGCTTCCAGAGTGCTGCAGTATTTTCCAGGCGGAAGTTTTCGCTATAGGGAAAGCTGCTAAGATAACTAGCAATGCTGGAAACTATATAAAAAAAAAATATCAATATATATATGTCGATAGCCAGGCGGCGATTAAGGCTATAATCTCACATCGTATTGCGGCTGAGGGTAAATGGCTGCATAAATGCTGGGTTCCGAGCCACAAGGGCATTGTACGCAACGATATAGCTGATGAGATGTCCAAAAGTGCCATCCGTCTTGCTAACGATCCAGTACAGGAAATACAAAATTCGCTAAAAACGATCAATAATGAAATTTCCGAAAACGCTGACCACCGGATCAGGGTGAGACGGAACGCATTAGCGACATGCACCCCTTTTTTGCTTACACGCTCACGTAGGGATTGCAGGACAGTTGTTGGCCTAATGACGGGCCACAACCTACTGGCATCCCACGCAAACAGGATGGGCATTAGTAGACTTAACGAATGCAGGAAGTGCAGGGAGGAAGGCATGAGTGAAGACGTTAGAACGCCACCTCTGGAGCTTCGCAGTTCAAAGGACTAGAGGAGGCTTCAAAACTGGATATTAAGGCTCTCTTGAACTTCGCACAAAGCGTTGGCGTCCTATACGATGACTACTTTAGATCGCAGTGAAACAGACCTCCATCTGGTACTACAAAGGACCAACGGGTCTATGTAAGGCGCATCAGCCGGCCAGTGTAACTTAACCTAACCTAACTCCATTTTCGTATTTTTTGGACTAGGACACTATTGAAGTAAATGAGCGATATTTTCATAACAAATCAATATTTTCTTAGCAAAAATTATTTTTGCGATTAACGAAAAGTTTAAAGTTTCTACGTGTTTCACACTAATTGACGCATTTGGCTTAAAACGCAATGTATTTTTTGTTGTGTTTAAAACAAAATAAAAGCATTAAATAAGTAAACTTTTGTTTAGACGCATTTTCCAACAACACTGTATGCCGCAAGCCTAAAACGTAAATTGTACATAAATGCTGTAAATACTACAAATTCGTTGTTTAAGGCGTAGGCATGCGCAATTCTTATATGGCTAGTTTGATCTGGGAATTAAACTACCATTTGGTTAGGTAAAAAATGCATCGAAGCATGTACAAAAATAAACGAGTGCTTGGGAAAAATACAAGAAAATTGGCGATCAAAATAAGAAACATCAGAATACAGTAATTGCTACCTATTTCATTTGATTCGTATGGAATGCCGTAAAATAATTGAATTTTTTGGATTGAATGAGTTTTGACAAAATAAGCTTTGTTTTTTTTTCTATGTACAGTCAGTCAATAAAGTTTAGGTACAGCGAACTGTTTAATAATTGGCTATAAACTCCTCTTTTTATGAACAGTGTAAATAAAAAATGCAATATAAAATTTTGTGGAATTTTCTTTAAATTTGCGCATGGTTTGGAACTCTAATTTTTGAGGGTTTTGTTGTAGAATTAACTATAATTTTATATTTTTATACAAAAATTAGTGAAAAATAAAGTATTTAAAAATAGTTGCCCGTATTGTAAAAAAATCGCTGTACCAAAACTTTATTGACTGATTGTAGACACATACGTACATATGTATTTCAGATATAAGCTGAATATTCACCTATTGTGTGGTAAAAAAATGATGTGAACTAGTACACCGCGAGAATTAAACTAGGTTTAAAGAGCTCTGTAAACCGACATTTTCATACAAATTTTCGATTTTTTATGCAGATGAAGTTGCCCGTCTTTTGGCGATCAGTATACCGTCTTCGTTTGGTGATCGTGGTGGGTTCTAATGTGGAGACCAGCCAAGCTTTTATCTTTCATTTTTACTTGGAGCGGTAACTTGGCTGAATTATGAAAGCCCGCAACCAAAAATATTTTCATAAGTTGAGCTTCTCAGTGTAATGGGCAAATTTTTAAAAATTATCGTGAATTATTTGATCACTCTCCCGATCTACAAGAGGTCATTCAAGGGCGCATATTTTTTTTTTAATTTGGAGTTTTTTAATTGTATTTAAGCTAATTAACATTATAATTTCTTAAATTTTTTAATTTTCTAATCGTGTTTTTTATTGATTTAGTAGTTATTTTAATACTTAAATTTTTTTATTATCAGTTATTTTAGTATTTTTAGTATTTTGTTTATATAACAAGTCGCGGCAAAATTCAACTTTTTTATGAATTATAATAAGGCGGCAATATTGAATAGTTCCTCACCGCCAAGTCAGAGTTCTTAAATGTCCTTCGAGTAGATGTCGTTAAAATTACGATCTTTCAATACCCTATATAATTTTTGTTGAATACAAGGGGTATGTAAGCCTCTTTCAAAAATTTGTTATATGAATCTGTTGAAGGAAATAACAAGAAAGAATTTCAAAGGACACTTTCAAATTTTTTTTTATTGCTTTCATCTTTTTGTTTTAGTACCCCTATAATTGTATCATCTATGCGTATGCATGTTCCTGTATAGATTTTAAGTTTCTTATAGTTTTTCGAGTCCTTTACTACAGTTAAGCTCTAGCATTTTATTTATTTTTTTCTGTCTTTCTAGCATGAACATTGTTATCGCACCATATTATCCTTCACTTATTTCTTTCACTTTCTTGTTTTCCACCTACCGTCACGCCAACGTGGCACCGTCACGAACAGCCGATTGCCCCAATGCTCAACGCCGACAGGCAGCGCATTCTGTGGTACATAATCACCGCTAGCGAGCGCTTGCTGCTTCAAGCCAGGATTAGGAAAGGCGAAGTCCAGTTGTGTCCAGCTGTAACGTTCCTGTAATTTGTAGGCGGCTTGCGCATGCGCTACAAGGCAGAACAACAGCGCGGCGAGACGATAAATTGAAAAACGCGAATTCGCATTCATTTTATGGCAATTTTATTTAAATATCTAATGGTTCCAATTCAAAAAAAAGGATATTTACTTAAACCTTCGTTTTTTTCGAGTTTCAAACCTAATTCATTTAAGTTATTTTTCAACACAACGCGCGCTTCCGTTTCCTAACGCGAAT
>NW_016165624.1:0-26932 GCF_001687245.7 Rhagoletis zephyria | reverse complement strand
GTTTAAAATCTGAATTTATATGGTGTTTGTTGTATAGCCAGCTAGGCTTTTATAAAAAAATAATAAACATTAAATAAACAAAAGACAAATAGCCAAAACTGGTCAAAATATCGCACTCCTATTATTTTGTGGACAACTGTATGTATGTATGTAAGAAATTCCAACGAATTCCATAGAAACACAGCAATGCGTAATGCCATCGTAACAGGAAGTCTCTAATAAACGCACAACAATGACTTCGCTTAAATTTAGTAAGAATCTGGAGTCTGAACAAGCGAAGCTGCAGAGTGTTAAATCAAATTCAATTAAGAACTTACTTAAACGGAGGCGTCAACTCAATGATATTTACACAATCATATTAATGCACAGAAAGAACATTTATAAGTAAGAACAAGTGATATTTGGGGATTTCTGTACTAGCTTTGCTAATTTCTGGATCTTGTACTGTAGATTTCCTTTTTAAAATGTTACTAATTTTGAAAGAATTGATGGCCTCTTTAAGAGACTGCCTCATTATTATGCAGAAAAATAATCACAAAATCGATTACGGCACTTTTGTGAAGGTCATTAGATCTGCACACTTCGTACAAAACTGAATTAAATTAAAGAGTTGCCACTTGTTTAAAAATTAATTTGAAATAATTAAGTAATTCAAATAAACTATTACAATATGGGTATCGATCGCAATGTTTTTGGAAAGGCTTTATTTCTTAACTACATGTAGGAGGGTTGCCACCCACTAAAAAAAATCAAATTTAATTTAAACTAAGAGAACTGTCTCACAATTTTGATGTCAGACCAAGTTTAAGTTTGAAACTATTTTGGAAAGGGTTGCCACCTATTTGAAACCACGAATTAATTTAAATTTTAAGCATCGCGTTGGCGATGTNCAGAAACGCTCCTGCTCTGAAATTGTTCAACGCGGGCCGCGATTCTGGTAACAGAGGCAGAGGAAGGCCTCCTCTGCGTTGAACAGACCAGGTGGCGAAGGACTTCGCTTCACTTGGCATTTCCAATTGCGGTCAGTTGGCACAGAAGGGAAATGACTGGCGTGTTGTTTTGGACTCGATTAGTATCAAGTATTCACAATATTTTTTAAAGTCAAAATTAGTTTGTAAATTTTTTAGGCAAAATATTGTTCACGCCAGTTTGAGATAGATGCTGAGATGTTTTGGTTGCTTACAGTTATATCCAAGACCTTAGCCAACAGAGCTTTTCTAAAAGTCGGTTCATTGCTACGGTTTATAAAATTTATATTATAACTACTAATAAACTCGATGAGATACTCACCGCTTGCCGAATTGGCGTCACAGCAGAGGATCCACTTGCAGTGGTCGCTCGATTCCATCTCATTTTTGCCCGGAAAGTACACTGAGACAAGTATTATCTCTTGTATACCCTCGGGATTAGGAATTCAACGTTTTTTTTTTTAATAAATAGCATTGCCGCTCTTGGGCGTGGACTGGTTGCATATATCATCTCCAGCATCATTTGTCTTTAGACGTTTCTCCTCACCAAGTAGTAGCCAGCGTTCCTGGATGAATGCTATACTTCAACCTTTATGAGTGAAACTCCAGCTTAGAAAAGCTAACGCAACTTTGGCATGATGAAGGTTCACTTTGGAGGCATTTCACATGCTTCGAGTAGTGTTGGGTATAGGGAGAGATAACATTACTTGTGGTCTTTGCGGCCGGCGTTTCCTCGGCTGCCCACAATTGCTCAGTAGCCGCTTTGGAGCGGCCTTATTATACTCTGAGGAGAGCCGATGTACCTGGGCTCTGTTACAGGCATGATGTTGCTCCTGGTCACGCAGGCGATGACACGGTGTCTTGCGCCAGGCGACAGTTTTGCCATAACCGAATCCTGCGATTGCTGTTTCTGCTCTTTTTCTTCCGTTGAGAGTCGCCTCGGAATCAAAATGACAGACTGCCAGTAGCGGGGCTGTTCGCCCGTGCTCGTTCCGTCGTTATATGCGGCATAATTTTCTATCACTGCATCGACGGCTTGGCTTTTTCTCTCAACTTGATCGTCCCAAAGGCGTAGTTGACGACGCTTTCTCTTTATTTGGGAATGTTTGCCGAAATCGGGTGTACCGCAATATTGATTTCCACCATTGTGGACTTAAGCGACCTATTTTAAATACGTCAGTCCTTTATTTTAAGGTCTTCATTCTGCCTCTTAAGAAATAGTACCAGTGTGTCCTCATTATGCAGTGAAGCATCTCCGTATCCGCTACCACCTTCCTCTTTCCCCCTTTCCAAGGACCAATCTTCGGTACTGTGGCTTTTAAGCACTCCGCAGTTGCGGCGTCCCTGCATATGTTGAACAGCCATCCCGGATGGAAAGTCCAACCAGAGTAAATTCGCCCAAACACACATGCAATATTGAAGAAAAGAAAAAAAGTAGTAAAACAACGCCCGTGAATTGCACTAAGCCGCCATTGTAGCGCAGCGAAAAAACTTACAATAGTGACTAGTATAAATATCCATACAAATTGAAAAAAAGTTTAATAAATAGACAAAGCAGCAAAGAAATATGTATAGCGAAAAGTAAACGAAACCATACTTCAAACAAAAGCCAACTGACTGCAATGGGCAACAATAAGACCAAGAAAGCCGCGCTTGCTTCGTAAGCGGCGCCTAATGACAACGATAAGATAATTGCACAGCGCTGGTGCTTACGCTTGTTGTTGGTTTATCTCCTCAATTGTTTCTTAATATGTGCACACTTATACGATAGCATATTATTGTTTAAAACTGTTGTTGCCAAAGGTGTTATTGCCGTTTCGCCATATTTATTATCTGCAGCTCAAACGCGCGCCATTTGAATGCTGCTGAGTGAGCGCGCACATTTTTATAAACATTTTTTTTTTTATTTAATCTATTTTTTTCCACCAATGTTAAATACTCAAATTAACACCTGATCTGGCCAGCCCATTTGCTAACACATCTACTCCCTCGTCTCGACTTGGCTCGTCTCATCTACATTCATTGTAATAGTCAGTTATTCATCATCCCCAATCGCTTTTCGATTCGCCGCTGGGCCAAAGAAATGGCTATTTGCCTTACAAATAGTTGGCTTAAACACGCACCATGCTTTTTGTTGTTGTTGTTGTTTTGCCTGTAGTATAGTGTTTTTGTGTTTGTTGTTTGATGGGAAGGTGTTACGCTTTTGTGTTGCGTTTGTTCAATTTACGGTGTTCTTATTGTTATGGAAAACAGTTTGCTTTTCTACTAAACTACGATTATCGCTTAATGGCTTCGTTTGAGCAGAGCTTTGGCACTGTGGGGCAGGAAGGTACGCGTTAGATTTCCAAAACAGTTTTGTACAAAATACTAATTGGTATGGCACTATTTTCTCGAAAAATTGGAAAAGGCTCCAGAGCAGTTCGACATTTATAGGCTTTATTTTATTTGCGCGATTTTTTAATGAAATCTTATCAAACAACGTGTGGGGAAAATGGACGTATTCCATTAATAAAATTTTTTTCTTCCTGTTTTTATTTAAATGCTCAATGTTACGGTGACCATCGTACTTTATTTTAAAAGACAGTCCTTTATTTTAACCCTTTCTTCTTTATAATATTTTTTTCCAAATAATGGACGCCTTTGGTCCTTTTTTTCTTAAACTGCCCTTTTAAAGAGCTACATATTTATTTCTCAGAGGTAAATTTTTTTAACGGGGAATATGAAAAAAATAAAAAGGTCCTTTCGCCACTTTGTTTCGTTTCCTACTTAAGGATTTTTATTTCATTGGCAATCCTTTGCTATTGGCCTGCGTGATTAGTTCGGGTCGCTGATCAATGGGCGAAGATGTGGTGCATGAGCCAGGTGAGTTGATCCTGAGTGAGGCGTTAAGACTTTGCTTAAGATCTTTCTAGGACCTGCTGGTTGAGCTTAATCGAGAATTTTCCTCTGACTCCGTAATATTTTTGTTTTATAAAATTTCTTTGTTCATATATTTTTTTATAAATAGGCAGAATAGGTCGATCCGGCTGTCCAGTGTTCCTTTGCGAAGGTATGGGTGGTTACGATGTAAGGGCGAAAATTGTCGGAAAGGGAATGCGCCTGCGATGCCTATGTTTTAGTCCCCAGTATGATTGCAATTACCAAAATTTTTGGAACGTTTAGAATGGATTTCATCGAGGGATTTTTTTCCGGCGTCCTCTTATTGCCTGCCCGCTTTTCATATAGGGGAGAGGTACACATTTCTATTGTTATTTAGTAAAATCCTCAGCTTTAAATTAATCCAATAAGGTATGGCCGTTCTTCTGGGCCATTTTTCCGTCTCCTACGTTTTTATTAAAAAAGACTTTGTTAAAACACCCTTCCACTCTGCATCCGTGGGTCGACACCGATAGAAAGGGTGTCGTTGAAGAGAATATAAGGAACAAGCAGAAGGAATTGTCTACACTTTAATTGATCATCTTCGTAAAGCGGGGAAGTAATTGGCGAAGTTTTTTGGTCTCGGCCGGCCTTGTAGGAAGACTATCATCCCGACGGACAACAGAGACCAAAGCCTATCAAATGTGAGGAAAATTCCATATACCAAACGCAGTTCGCACCATTTATTTAACGGCGATCTTATCCGAGGTATTAGAGAGGGGTAACACCACAAAGGGCCAAGGTTTGAATGGGTTGTCAACCCCGCAAGTAGCAGTCCCTCGTAGAGAAAGTAATCAGTTGGTTTCTTTGAGTCCGAATCTTTGCAGCTGTGGCAGAACCTGTTGAAAGGTATGCCAGTCCTCCATTCGGCGGTATCCACTATGACCAGAGCGCTGTGGATACAGCCCAAAGTTTGTAGGTATTTTCTTTGCTCATACTTAAAACAGCCCTAGCTTAAAGTGGGTCGTCGATATTCCAGTTCTGCTTGGTAATCCCCTGCAATGCTGTACAACTCTACATCTGTTCAGCTTTTGATTGGTAAATGCCGTTAATTTTGCTTTTGATTTCCCTAAAGCGAGACGCCCATATCCACCGAGTGAGAAACATTAAGTGCAGAGCGTCCATTGTCTCATTCTCGTTTACGCTACTATGCCCACTTAGGATATTTTTAAACTATTAAGAAATAAAGGCAAACTTCTTCTTACAATCCTCTACTAACTAGTTTCGACCTAACCGAGAAAGAGGAGAGTGCCAGATTTGCCGCTGGACTTTCTGAGAAAATTTCCACCTTTCCTTTGCCCACTTAATTGCAAACCTTTCCGCCTGGAACACGTACCTAACCCGTATTCCACCCTTGGTCCACCTGTAAAAATAGCCATTCCCATAGCCATAATGGGCCTCGCCCCGAATCCAGACACTTGGGTGCTTGTGATCGGTCCAGACCCTTCGCACAATGTAGTAGTTAGACAGCGCTTTAACTTAACATAAATATCTATTCAGGGCGACACTGTGCTCGAATGTCTTTTCTTTACAGTAACCTCAAGCACGTAGAAGAATTTTTAAAGATTTTTTTTTGTTGTTTGGATGTGCGACAGACCAAGGACCGAACCGAGGTTCTATCAATCAAAAACAATTTCCACAAACTTCTTATTTCTAACTAAAATTTCCAAATAAATAACTAACTACTGTGCACGCGATTTTCCCCATCAAAGGCGAACGTGTGCAATGGCGGCTTTATTTAATTTCTTTTTAACTCCTACCGACGGACAGACAGCCCAATGTGCCGCGCTTAATTATAGCGAAGCGGTGTCGGCAATGTCCAAAATTGGAGCGAAACGACACTCAACACTCGCCCCAAATGCAACGCCTCGGCCACCTATAGCCACAAATTGGACAATAGAGGCTGTCAGTCAAATCAGCAGCAAGGCGGTCAGTCAAATGACGGTGGCTGGCGGTGGTTAGTTTTGGTGCAAAGGGTGTAGTTGCTCAAACCAAATGGGCAGTCAAATTAAGCAACAAAAACAAAAAAAACAACTGGTAAGAAATAAAACAAAAAACGCGAGCTGAAGCAAATTTTGCGGGCCTACTAACTCACCGCTACAAAGCGCGCGGCATAATTCGCTGACTAAACATTTTCATAATTTTTATTGTTACGATTATAGTTATTTTTATTTCTTGGTTTTTGTGTTGCAGGTTGCGCTTGACGCCGGAGCTATTGTTGGCACAAACTCTACAACAAAAAAAAAAGGTGTTTGTTACAATGCGTTCCGCGCAATGCTTTCATGAATGAGCGCGGCAAGTTGCCAAACACTGCGCCTTTGTGCGATTGTTAACAAATTATGATGGCCAGTTTAACTTTTAATTTTGCAGCGCCCGCCAAGGAGGAAAATTGAGCTGCTATTGTGGCGGTTAATGAATACAAATGCGTCCATGCAAGTATGTATGTATGTATCTATGTACTTGCGAGTATTTAAGTACTCAAAAGCAATCATCTCATACGTCCATAGAAATGGGCATGGCGACTTAAAATTTTGTCTAGATATCTCCAGAATGAAGATGACAAGATTAAAAGTGAAACGAAAGTCCTTAAGTGACTGGAAAAAATGAGGGATCGGAAGTGTTAAAAAAAAAATCTTTTTCTTTTCAAAACATTAAAAACTAAAAATTTAAATGAAATTAAATTAAAAAAAAAGAAAAATTTAATTGAAATGATGAAAAAATATAAAACAAGTTTCTTAACACTCAATGAATTAAAAAAAAGTTTATTTACAAAAAATAACATCTAAAATTTAATTAAAAAAAAAAACAAAAAAGGCTAAAAATTAAAAGAAAACAAATTTTCTTTTTAAAATAAGCAAATAATATAAGATCCTAAAAGTTAAGTGGCATTAAAAAATGTATTACTTTTTATAACTATAAAATCAAAAAATAAAAGAAATATAGAGATTAGAAAATAAAATAGGATACACAAAATTAAGTGACATTAAAAAAAGCATTACTTTTTATAACTATAAATTCAAATATTAAAAGAAAACTACAATAAAAAATTAAGAAAAAAATAAGTTTCAAAAAATTAAATGAAATCAATAATAGTTTCCATTTTAGATCAATATAATGAAAAACAAACAAACTATTAAAATAAAGTAAGTTTATAAAAATTAAATGTTTTTATTTTTAAAATAATAGATTAAAACTAAAAATGAAACAAAAATAAAATTTTAAAAAATTTATAAAAAAATTCTTCAAATTAAATATTAAAAAATTATTTTTTTTTAATAGAATAAAGTCAAAATATTTAATGAAAAAAAAATTGATTGAGAAAAGAAAATTTTATATATTTGAATGGAATTAGAAATATTTCAGATTTTGGAACATAAAATCTGAAAGTAAAATTTAAAAAAGAAACAAATAAATAAATAAAATAAATTAAAAAAAAAAAAATGAATAACTAAGGACTCGAGCCTCGGACAACTCGAGTAGCTTGTTAATACTTTGCTCACTCCGACATTGCGACTGTTGAAGCTTTTTGCCAAATGAGTCCGTCCGCTTCGGCTTGGCAAATAGTCAGTGAAAAAATTTTAATCTTTCAAAAATTCTGCGATCAAAGTTGCAAATTCCACGACGATACCAATTAGCAATGCGCCGCAGTGCACATTCCTATTTACCCATTCACTCCAAAAATATTTATTTTTTCATTGTTGTTTTTCTTGTATGTATGTATGTATGACATTGTATGTGCATATTTATGTAGCGCTACTAAGAAGACTTGGGACAAATAAATAAATTTACTTTGATTGAATAATGAGCGCATAATTGGCAACTTGAATGAAATTGTGTTGCCAGCAAATCCGATTCTAAAGTGCAATGCAACCCACGACAACAACAACAACAACAACAACAACAACAACAACAACACAACAAAAATACTTAACGACAATATTATGTACATATTTATTACGCGGCCGCAGCTTTCACTAAACTATGCTTGATATCATTAAATTCAGCTAAATCGAGTCAAGCCGAGCCGAGCCGGGCCGCAACTGTAATGAGCATCTTAAAGATGATAATATCCATCAATTCAGCCCCGCCCTCCTCCACACATCCTTCTGTACCTGCATTAATGCTGACCGTCTGAACTGGCGTGCGTTGCCTCAAATCAAACGAAATTAAAGTGAAGTGAATTGAATTGAATTGGATAAACTGTTTGAGATTACTGACTTGTTGACGACGACTGCGACAGCGTCGTCTGCGATAATACTTACGCTCGTTGTTGTTATTTACAATATATATAAACGCGTCGTAGACATTTCAAAACAAACGCTTCAAATTGTATTCGTCTAAGGCATTCGCCCGTCCAGCGCGTCAGTCGGTTCCGCTCCACCGAGCGCCCCTTTTTCCTACAGCCAACATCCCATCTCCAGGTTCTTAATCTCGATCTCGTTTCGTCTCGCACGCAAATGTGTTCCACGCTCGCGCATTTCTACTAGTTTCAATTGAAATGTGCAACTGCAAAATGACAGCAACAATTGACCATAATCTGTGCAACTTATATCCAGTAACCCAGCGTTGAGATAATGGCGAACAGCCACTGGCAGAAACAGCAATTTCAGTGACTCTGATAGGACACCTCGTATTTTATATGAATTACTGTGTACTTACCTTAGTGCGTTAACACGTGTGCGTTGGGCTGTTATCGAGAAGCGTTTTTCTACGATTTTATTTGCTTTTGATTGAGTACGGACGTTGGTGTTGACATACTTGTAGTTAATATTTTTAATATTATTTTGGCGCTTACATTTTTGCTAAGTATTTAGCTGAACTTCTCCTCTAATTTATGATATGTGCGCCCATATGTTATAACAAAAATGGAGTGACCCACAGTTTTACCCTTCCCGCCTCCGAAAGGCAAGCGAATTTTATGAGAAGCTCTTTCGTGGCAGAAATACACTCGGAGGTTTACCGTGCGATTAATTCTAAAATGAAATTTTAAGCAGTCATAAAAAGTGGGAAAAGAAAGCGAATTCTCAGTGATTTTCGAAGTCAACTCGGCGCCAGTGAGTCATTCGCAATCGTGTGCTGCGAATGCCGCACTATACTAAAGCCAGACTTTCGACATAAGCTACTATTCCATACGAACACAGACACCGGACATATATTGGGAGAAAGCACCTGTATATAATTTGTTCGCGCCCTTCCAACAGTCACAATGGCTCAGTCAACAAAGCAGAGGAGTTCCATTCGAGAGAACCGAGTTCGAGTCGTCGGACAGCGGATTTTTTTTTTTAATTTTTTCGTTGTTAATTTAATTTTCTATTAATTTTTAGATTTTGTTGTTCTGAAAAGAACAATTTTCTTTTTTAATTTCATTAAATTTTTAGGAACTTATTTTTTCTCTTTTTAAAACATATATTTATTCTTTTTTGGGTTTAATTTTCTTTTAATTTTTAGTTTTTATTGTTTGTAAAAGAGAAATATTTTTTTTTTGAATTTAATTTAATTTTTAGAACAATTATTTTATTTTCTTCTTTTTTAATTTAAATTTCTGTTAATTTTTTGATTTTAATGTTTAGCAAAGAAAAATATTATAATTTTATATTTTATTTTTGCCTCTTTTTAATTTAAATTTCTCTTAATTTTTAGATGTTATTTTAAAAAGAAAAATATTATTTTTCTAATTGTATTGAATTTTTAAGTCTTCTCTTTTGATCAATTTTTTTTCTTTTTCTAATTGATGTTCGATTACATTATTTTAAGAAGAAATACAAATTTTTTATTTCATTTAATTTTTACACATATTTTTGTTTTATTTTTTATTTAATTTCAATTTGTCTCGTTTTCTTTTTCAATTTGATTTCCTTTTGATTATTAATTTTAATTGTTTAAAAAAATCGTATTTTTTAACCGAGTTTAAAAAAAGGAGGAGGTTATCAATTCGTCGAAATATTTTTTTATGTATGTTACCGGTTCAAGACTTGTAGGCAGGGGTTTATCTGTCGGAAACTCTCCATCAAAACTATGTTCAGACTTCAGCCTCTCTGCCTGGCTACGCCCATGGCTGTAAAACTCTTCGAATTCCGTCCCTCGATGGAGAAAAGCAAATCTTGAATTGGAAGTTATTCCCGATTCTAAGCTTTCCTGGAAAAGCAACCTCGAAGAGCGGAGAGAGTCCTATAGACTCACACATCAATGCAGTGTTTTTCAAGCTGAGGTATATGCAATCGACATGGCGGCAAAGCAGTGCTGACCATGATCTCCCTATCTCCATCTAAACTTGCCTTCGTTGTTGACAGTCAGGCGGCTATCAAAGCCGTATGGTCGGCAACGACTAACTGGATATGTGTTAAGGAATGCCGAACATCCCTACAAGCTCTACGGCAATACATGGTCAATATTTAATGGATCCCGGGCACAAAGGTGTCCCTATAAATGAGGAAGCGGACGAATGTGCTAGATATGAATCTGAGATGGGGCTTGGGGAAGCGATTCAGATCGTGAAATCTCCCCTGAGATTTCTGTCTTTAGAAGTCGAGAGAGTGACCAGGGCAGCCACGAACAGCAGGTGGGGAAATCTGTCGCGATCGCTCTAGCCACGGCTCGACGAACGAAGAACAAGGAGTTTATTAAGGCTTTCAAAGCTAAACGTTAGGCTTCTCACAGGAATACTAACAGGAGACTAGACTATTGGCCACCAGGTTCGGAACCCTACATAACGATTTCTGTAGAAGCCGCAGAGATGAGGAAAAGATAGAATCCGTCCAGCACTTCTTTGGCGAGTGTCCAGCGCTCTGAGGAAAATGCCTAGATACCTTGGAGAAAGCTCCACTGGAGGGACTGCTAGGATTCGCCAGAGAATGAAAACGGTGCAAACACTTGTAGGCATAGGCATGCGCATCGCAATGGGCCTTTGTGGCCTCCGAGTGAACTCTACTCAGAGCTGCCGTTTTAACCTAATCTAACCTAACTCTTCTGCCTGTAAATGCTAAAACTTTCTGGCGGCAAGAATGCGTTAATTCCAGCAATTACAATGGTTTGGAAATTCAGAAAAAAAGGCAAACTAAAGATATCACCTTTAGATTGGGTGTGTAGTCAATTTGCAAATCTAGAAATTTCTGCATAAAATACTTTTAATTTTACCTTGTCGCTCTTACCGGAAGTAAGATATTTATAGCTCAAATCATTTGTTAGCCCACCACATAACCCACCAGCTGTTCCGCATGCGCAGGGATTACATGAAATTACATACTTTAAATTTTCAAAATGAGTTGTACATATTTCAAAATAATCCAACAATTCTCTTCCCACATCGCCACGTCAAAATCTTCATTGCAAGGCACGCAATGCGGGCAATTCGAAACCATGCACCGTTAACTGAGTAAGGCTGTAAACTACCGAGCAAAGGGTGCACCGTTATGCGCGCTTATCTGCCACAAAATATCCTGCCACATTACGCGTCACATTGACGTCTTCGCTAATGATGTTGTCATCTTGACTCTATTCCGCCTGCACGTCTATTCGCATCACATTATCCTTCTTTGCTGGTTTTTCATTACTTTTCCCATTATTTTTTTTACCTTTTCATTGTTTCGCAGACAAATTTCGCACAAAACGACAGCTGATAATCGCTAAAACCGCGCGTTGGCTGACTGAGCCAATTTGTGGTGGCCACGTCAAATGGCTTAGAGTTACACATTGCCTGGACGATAAGGCCAAATGGCGCCAATCGTTACGCCATTTATTTTTCAGAGTCATATTTTTTCATGGAAGTCAATACATTGAGGCATAATTTTGCTTCCGTTTCGTTGCAGGAAAGATCAAATTTTAAATCCATAAATTTTAAGCCTAATTTGCGTATCCTTTTAAGAGTTGAGACATTTGCAATGTCATTGCGGTAAAAATGTTGTTTTCTTTGGAAAATTTTGGTATTTTGTATTTGATTGTGATTTGCGATAATCTAGGTGTTGTGGAATCGCTACCATCTTGGAAGCCACACTTTGCATTTGATCTAAAGGCCTAGCAATTTCTTTGGGTTGAAACCAGGAAATTGTCGCTGGGGGTTAAAACTGGTGAATGGGGTAGGATTTCGTATCCTAATTAATATTGAAGCTGTCCGAAATCTATGAACATTTAATATTCGCCAGTGATTGTTATTTTCATCCTAATCGATGTGAATGACACCACGTGCATCCCAAAAAACTGTGGTCATGACCTTATTGGCCGAAAGATCCATTTTGGGCTTATTGGTGCGCTTCTTGATTATTCCTTGGCCTCCATGGTAAATCCATGTTTCGACAACGGTTACGAAACAGTGCAAAACCTCGTTCTCGTTACGGCTGAACATCACCAAACTCTGCTTTGATGTGAGCACACGGTTGCGTTTATGGTTGAGTGTGAGCCAGCACAGTACCCATCGCACGCATTGCCTTTTCATATCCAAATATTCGTGTAAAATGTGATGTACCCACTCAGTTGGGTTGCTTACAGCCTCAGTCGTCTAACGCACTTCCATTCTCCGATCGTCCAATATGATTCCATGGGTTTTTATGGGTTGATAACCTCTTTTGTGCAATGATTGTCAAAAACAAAATTTAACAGTAAGAGCAGTATTGCATTTACTATAAAGTAGGGATGTGCCGGATAGAGATTTTGCCGGATTCCGGATATCCTGTAAAAAATAAGAGCCGGAGTCGGATATCCGATCGGATATCCGGTAGACTCTTGCCCTTAATAAATTTCATAATGTTATAATAGGTTTTTTGTTTAGCTAGAATTTCTGATTTTTCTAGTTGAACTATCCAATACGTAATTAAGAATACAAAATGTCCACTCTGAAATCGAAGTTATGATATAATCCTGCATTAAATAGATAACTCCTCCGTCTGCAACCCGGATTTATCGACTATTTTTGGTAAATAAAGGAGAAAAGTCAAAGACAAAAGATAAACAGCAATGAACGCCGCTAAGAAAAAACGCGTGTTTAATTTATTTTTTTAAATGTGATGAAAATCGAACTAATATGCATGGTTACATATAGGCTGCGTTTCTTTATACATTCCGGATAATCCCATTTCACAGCCGGAATAAACAGAATGCGTTTGAAATATACGTCAACATATCATCAGGAACGTTCTAAAGAATAAATAAACAAAAAAGTTTATTCCAAACGTTCAGAATGAATAAAGAAATGCAGCCATAGTTTCGCTTCCCGAATCGCCCCGTAAGGCTTCATTGTTGCAATATTTTGTGACACACGTTTCAAAACTCGTTTTATTTTCTGACATCAGTAAATCTAAAAACTGGGTAGATGGTGAACAAAATAACTCGAAAATAGAAATGAGTTAGCTTGGAGAAACCTGCCGAATCATATGAAAAACGCCGAACTATTGAAGAGCGAGACCAGGATATGCTTTGAGGAAATCGCCAACGGCTCTGATACTGATCCCAGTTTTTGTACTGATCCTTTAATTGGGTGGAATCATAGACGGCCGCTGTGGTGTAGCGGTTCAACCCAACATAAAAAACAAAAAAAAAAATAGTTTTTTTTGTAATAGCGGCCGCCCCTCGACAGGTAATGGCAAACCTCCGAGCGTATTTCTGCCATGAAAACAGCTTATAAAAATACAATCGCCATTCGAAGTCGGCTTAAAATTGTAAAGCAGGGCGTGTATGTATACGCGAATATGCCCGCCGGGGGTAGCATTTATGTTGAAAATAGAAATGCGTTCTTGAGCGGTAATGCGGAAATGCTTCTTTTCATAATGAAAAATATATAAATTTTTAACTCTTAATTACTAATTAGATACTATTAAATTTGATTACGAAAATGTAACAAAAATACCTGAACTATATTTTTAAATAGAATCTTCTATAATCGAAATCCGGAAATCCGGCCGGATTTTAACCAGTATCCGGCCGGATAGTCGGATAACAGAAAAAAGGCCGGATAAGCCGGATTCCGGATATCTACCGGGTACCCGGCACATCCCTACTATAAAGTTACTGTTAGATTAATTAATGAAATAATTTAAGGGGGGTTGTTGCCATTAGTTTTTAATAAATTCCCTTTAAAGTATAAGTTTAAAGACAGTTTAGAATATGTGTTTGACACCCACGTGATTTAAAAAAAGCTTTATTACAAACAAAATTTTAAAGAAGGTTGCCATGTATTAAAAAATGTTAATTAAATGTTATTATTAAGTTAAGTATATATTGTGATATGGTTGCCAAACGGAATAGGCTTAAGAAGCCATTTAAAAAGACAAATTTAAATTAATAAATAAGTTAAATGAGTATTACAAAGTGAATGTCAAATGAAAGAGATAGAAGAAGCTTTATTTCGATTTTTTTTAAAGGGTGTTTCCACCTTTCAAAGTCGAAATTTAATTTAGTAAGTATGTAGGTGAAATCGAATATTAAATTATTTATGTCAAGAGAAGAATGCTTGGAAATTTTAAATATATCGAAAATATTTTTGATGAAGCCTGCCACCTGTTTAAAAAATGAATATCTTCTGACTTTACAGCAAAGGGGGATTATATCATCACATAAGCGGAGCTGCGAGCAAAAGCTATTTTAATATATCTATAAATCAATTGTTATCACAATTCTTGCCTTCAAAGAATTAGTCAGTAAAACTTAGCGAGCTATATTTTCGTAGAAAATTTTGCGCGTTTACTGCCACCATACATAACGGGTCGTTGGAGGGTTAACATGTTCTACATGTTGGTTAATTAGATCAACAATGTTTTGCCTAAGGGTCTACACATTTTTTAAACGAACCTAAACCAAGAACACACAAAAAAAAAAAAACAATTTTAATTATATTTGAACTTTGGTATTTGACTTTTCCAGGCTTTTAAATAGATCAAGAGCCTGTGTATGCCGGCTTTGGATTAAACAAAGTCATAGCGCCAATGAAGACACTTAAGATTTTATGAACACTTCGAAAAATGTGAAAACAATTCACTTTTTTTGGTTTTTCACTTAACTTTATTTTCTGCTGGCGGCAGCTTGAAGCTTCGACCGAGAAATCTAGATATACAGGTATATATGTAGATGTTTATCATTCCCACGAAAGTGCATCAAAATGGCGCGAAATGCGTTAATTGCATCGTAGTTAGTTGCTAAGAGCACTGCTACCAACCAACCAACAAAGCCGTTAGAAAAAAATCTATATCTGTTTCAGTAAGCATGTACCTTTAGTGCATATGTACCTCTATGTACATATATGTACATATGTATTTGTTAATTTTATTCACACTTTGCATTGTTTCGCAAACACCAGAAGCTATAGCAACTCAATAACCATTACAATTCCAATTACAATTACGATTAGCATGACAATTACTGTTGAAATAACAAGAAAATTGTGTATAATAATGAAACAATGCACTGAAAAAAAGTGGTGGAAGTAAAAAAAAAAACAAAATAAGGAAATTTAATGGCAGACCATAGCATTCTCATTTCAATTTGAATGCTTGGCCAGAGGAGGGAGAAAATGTACAATTAGATACAAAAGCGCGAAAACTTGAGACTATTATTGCCACCATTATAATGCCAAAGCGCATTGCATATTAATTAATGTTGGCAACATGCATATGTATATGTATGTATGTATGTATGAATATTTTTTTATAATAATTATAGTTATAGGTGGCACCTTTGTTTTTTAAATGTTAACTCAATTATGCTACTATTTGCGCTAAAGCGCAAGCATAAAGTTTCTGGTGCATTTTTTTATTTTCCTTTTACATTTTTTTAGTCTTTTATACTATGTATGTGTGTATTTATGAGAGTAAGCGGAGTGCCAGAAAACGAATTTTGCCTCAAGTGCAGTAGCCAGGGTAAGTAGTTTACTACGATTGTAGTAGATTTAATTCGATTTCGAAAAAAATCACACGCTACTTTGCTTGTTTTTTCCCACCAACAACAACAAAAGACAAGAAGTTTATTTATCGATAGTTATCGAGTTATAATAATTTATCGGAATATCGAATTGATATATTGAAATTTATCAAGTTATCGAAATTAATTGCATTATCAATATATCCATAAGTCATCGATATTTATCGAGCTAACGAAATTTATTGAGTTATCGTAATGTGAGTTCTTTCAATTTATCGACTTATCGATATTTATTGCTTTATCACAATTTGTCGGTCGCAATCGAAATTTTAAAGATTTTTTTTTAATCAAAGTTTTTGGAATTTTCAAAACACATACTTACATATTGCACCCTAAATCAAAAACAATCACAACTCAAAATTATCCAAATTTAATTTTTTCCCATTAAACAGTTCACAGACCATATTTCTTATCATCACTACCTTCTTTAAGTGCAAAAATACTTTAAGACTGTTTTTGTTTTGCTTATGTCTCTTGCGCAGCATCAACAGTTTTTTGCATTTCGGGTTATCGAATTTTGTTGAAATACCACAGTGTATTGAGTTATCAAAATTTGTCGACAGTTATCAAAATTTATGGAGCTTTCAAAATGTACAGAGTTATCTAAAGTCTATCGAGTTATTGATACATAAGTACATATGCATATATCGAGATATGTAAATGTTTGAGCTATCAAAATTTATCGATGGCTATTGAAATATGTCAAGTTATCGAGTTTTCAGAATAGAGTGTTTTAGAAACTCATCGAGTTAGCGATATGAATGGAATTGTTGATATTTAGCGCATAGCTTACTTATCTAGATTCTTAGAGTTTTTGAAATGGGAGCTGGAATGCATTATTCTCTTTTAAAGCCCAATAGAAACCTCTTGACCAGAAGGTTCTATTACTTTGTTGCATCAAATTGCCAAGCCAGAGATCAGTAAAGTCCGCTTATGGACGCTAAAATAGTATTGAAGCTATCGGCTGCTGTTCAGCATTCTTTTGAGTTAATACCGATTGGTCAGACCGATAATGATGAGTCCTTCGTTATTACTCCTGAATACACTACCCCAAGATTTAGAACACTATAGGGAGCAACAATTCTTTTGAGTTTTGTGTGTGCTTTATGTTTTCCTATAAGTGAGTAATGGGGAGGCTTAGACCTCTCCAAAACAACTCTTTGCAATACTTAAAGTAGCAGTTTGGATAATTGACGAGAGGCATTAGCGCACACAAGGGTTGGGTTTTGGGGTTCAAACCCCCCTAAAGCTAATAACCTCAAATACAATCTGTATCTTAAAGCTAAGAATCCAGCTCTCAAAGAAATTATAAGAAATATTTATTATAATTTCTGTTGCTTGAAAAAGCGCTTTGCTTTTGCTGTAAATTTTCATGAGGGAACAAATATACGCGCATTTTTTTTCTTGAGAGCTGCAAACTGATTTAAGAAATTTTGGTAGAAGAAAATTTCTTTTCCATTTCTCGTCCGTCGTTTTATATGAATTTTTCGTTTTTCTTGAGAGTTCAGTTAATTTTTTCGGTATTTGAAATATTAAAAAAATTTAGCAATCGTGAAAAATCACCATCTCTATCGAAAATCAGAGATCGAAAAAATGAACATAGAAGTGCAAAAATTCATGGAATCAATAAATTTATTTTTACTGACTCTTTTTTTAAATTTTTTATTAGGTACTTTTGAAAGTTGAGCGCATCTTGAATTTATAGAACTTTTTATTAAACAAGCAGTATTTAAGGAAAGAACACAACCGACTTCAATTCTCATATTCAAATTTAGGGGTACCGTTAATTTCTTCATGATCCAATCATCGGATCTCTAAAACAAATTACGGGACGAACCTTGAGGTACTATCTTTCTAATAAAAAAAGGATTATTGAAAACGGTTCACGGATGATAACCTCCCTTTTTTGAAGTCGGTTAAAAGCGTTTGAGTTCTGTTAATCTGTAAATAAAGTGCAGTTTATGAATTTTAAAACGTTTATTTATTTATTACATACTGTACATAAAACTTGCATAAATGTATATTAAAGAGGGTATTATCTGAAGCAAATGTTCAGTATTTTCCGGTGATATATCTTCAGAAATATAAAACCCCCCCTAAAATATATTCCTGGGTGCGCCCCTGACGAGAGGTGGAGCGGCCGTCAAATTAGGGTCTATAGTGCTCAGTCAGTGTTCGCCGGAAGATTCAAAAAAAAAGCTATATGAGCTTAAAATAAAAGCTAGAAAAAGCTATATAGCGGATGTGTAATATGTTTGAGTTATCAAATTTATCGAGTCCTGGAATTATCGACAATTTACCGATAGCTATCGAAATGTGTCAAGTTAGCGAACTATGGTTCTCTGCAGCGGCGAATAGAGACCTAGCTGCGCTCTAGGGACGAGTATTGGGATGTGCTTAATAATAGGCATTAACGCCAACGGTTCTCTCTGGGAAACAAAACTGAGTCCGAGCCTTGTTATACTTAACACGGAATAAAATCCAAGGCAAATGGAGGATGAGGATAGTGCAGATAATTTGGTTCCATAAATTGAGAATGGAAAAACAACAAAGTACTGTAAGTTTATAAGAGAGTAAGATTTCACACCCCTACCAGATTCTACCCTATCTCTTAAACCTTGCTCTAGACTTGGGCAACTATGCTCCGAGTGCTCTGGAAAATCGCTTAGGTGTTTCCATTTCCCTGCATTTGGTTTCAATTGGATTAAAATAGGCTGGGTGTGGCCAAACCGACAAATGTGTAGTGCCAAATAAGAAGAAGAAGAAGAAAAATATGGCAGCAGTTTATAGCACAGGTTAAGGCTGACGCATGAAATTTAGACATTGCAACAGCGAAGTGGTTCAAAACTGGCATTTAGTATTATTATTTTTTTGCAAGAAGCTTTTATTTTCCATTTAGCTGCAGATATGACCGAAATTTCAGCGAAAAAAATTATTAAAAATCAACGCGAACTTTTAGCCACTTGCAACTTGCACTTTATGGTACTGAAATTTTATGATCTATAAAAATGCCTACCCAAGATTTTTCTAAAAACTAAAAAAAAAGTTTTTGTTTTTAATTTTGGTGAAATTTTTTTTTACATTTCAAATTTTTCTCGTGAAAATTTGTTTTCTTCCTTGGGGAACCCACCAATTGTTTCAGCCGCACAATTGATTATTTTCAAAATGGCTGCCTTTTCTGACTTTGCACAAAAAAAAAATTATTATAACACCGTCTTGGAACCCTATTATGCTATCCCAGCGAGGTGCTACCGCATATGGACGTCTAAAATTTAAATAAAATGAGGCAAGTTTTATTGGTCTGAAATTTATTCGTTTAACCTACGAAGCCCCCGTTTGATGCTCTCCATTGCCACCACTGTCGCATGCTGATTCAATACTATGCCAAAGTTATTGTTGTTGTTGCTTCTGCTACTGCTGATTGCTCATTGTCATCTCGTTGTTGACTCTGTTTGTGAGGCAACAAACCGCGTATGTCTTGCAACTATTTAATTAAATCAATAGGGTCAAGTGGTAAATATTTTGACCCGCGACTGATTAGTAATAGTACTTGCGAACTCGTTATAACAGCACGAGTGAGTAGCGGAATGGCCAAGCAGATGGACAGAATGGACAGACAGATCGCATATTAACCAGAGACATAACACAATTACTGTAATAAATATTGAAAAGGCAACAGTAGGCAAAGCAATGCAACAAGTAGCCACAGTGCTGAGCTGTAGCGGCAAGAATTGATGCTTCTGGCTGAGGTGGTGGGCGGGCGGGCGGACGGGCTCGATTGAGCGTTGAATTGCGGTGAATTTATTAAGCGTAATAATTTATTTTTACAATGTGCGCAACATTTTGTCGTGAAGCTGAACTCTCGAAGTCAACTCACAGATTCTTCGTCAAAGTTTTTGAAGTATTTTACTTAGGAAAATTGAGTAAAGAAAAAAAAAAAAACATGCTGCAGACGTTCAATGAGTTGCTTGTTGTTGCCTTCTGATGTTTTTAATGTTCTTAGAGTTGCTGCTACAACACATGCACGCTTTTGTGCCACACATTCATTGGCTTAATTGAATGAATGGCGCGCGGAAATTAAGTTCACGACACTGACTTGAATGTTAAGCGTAATTTGTATGGATATGCCACAGAGAGTTTCAAGCAGCAGCAGCAGCAGCAGCGACGCACAGTGTAACGATTGTGGCTAAAAATAGTAGAAAATGAAGTTGGCAAATTCGGTAAAATTTTAATGCCAATCGGCATATCTACTGGAATGTAAACAGAGCTGAAAAATTTTTTTGAAATTCCGATTTATAATTTTTTTTTAAGGTTTTCAAAGTTCAGCGTTTATAAAGTAAACTATTCCCTATTTTGTCTTGAATTTTATATATTTGCACTTTTCAAAAAGTAGCTAACTTTTTAAACCGGTGGCAACACTTGTACATGCAGTTAAGATATGAAACCTACTCAAAACCCGTTCCATTGATACCCATTATGTAATAATCCTTTTAACGCATTAAATAGTTTAAATTTCGACTTTTTAAATAGTTTAGATTGCCAACAAGGGTCTCAAAAGTATTCTTAACGTTCAAACTAAGTATTTCTTAACACTCTTTCGGTGGTTTCGCATAATTCAATATTTTATAGAGTTTTTGTAAAATTAAATTAAATTTAAAACAGGTGGCAACCCCCTTAAATATATTTTGAAACCGTATGGCACCGTAAACCGTAAACTTATTTAATTTGGCACATATTTACATTACCTAATTCCTTAAACTCAGGTTGAATATGATTTTTTAATTCGGTGGCAACTCCGCGCAACATATAATTTGGAAATGAAGCTTTTTCAAAACTTTTTCGATTGATATTCGTATTTAGATAATCCATTTAATGTATTAAATAATATAGATTTAACTTTTTCAATAGTCAGGGTTGCCAACAAACACCTCAAAAGCATTCTTAATGTCAAAACCAAAAATTTGTTTATCACGCGTACGGTTGTTAAATTATTTAATATTTCATATAACTTTTGTAAAATTTAATTAAATTCGACTTTCGAAACAGGTGGCAACGCTCTTAAAAATATATTGAAACCACAAATTTCATCTGAGACCCATTTAAATTACTTAATTCCTTTAACTCAGTTTGAATTTGACTTTTTAAATAGGTGGCAACCCTCCAACATTTAATGTAGAAATGAAGATTTTTCAGGACCATTTCGATTTATACCTATATTTTAATGACTCATTTAACTTATAAAGTAATTTGCAGTTATTAAAATAACCAAATACCTTCAGGTGGTAACCCTCTTCAAAATACTTTCAAACTACAGCCTTTTGAAATCTCTTTCGTGTGACACCCATAAGTTGGTACATATTTCAACTACTTAATTCCCTTAATTGAAACTGAATTTGATTTTTTACACAGGTGGCAACCCTGCCACATGCTTTTTAGAAACAAGGCCTTTTCAAAATCTTTTAGACTGGCACTCATATTGTATTAATTGAATTAAATTTTGTTAACAGATGGCAACCCTTTCCCTAACCCCTTTCTAACCCAGATACTTATAAACATTCTCCTCGCCGATACGAGCACGTATCTACATAGAGTCTATCGTCGTCAAGTATATCGCTACCTAAAAGGTGCCAAGTCCACTTTTTTCAAAATTTAGTTTTTGATGCTGAATGACAGATAATGCGAATCTACGTCTATTTCTCGCCTCCGCTGAACAATTTCAAAAAAATGGACTTGTCATCTTTAGGTAACAGTATAGGTATAGGTTCAACCGAATTTAATTCTAAATTTATCTGAATTTAATTTTTCAAACTGCTGGCAACCCTTTTTCAAATATATTGAAAGTGAGCTTTCTTAAATCTCGTTCTTTTGGTACCATATTTTAATACATCTTTTATCTTATCAACTTAATGGAATTTAATTTTTCAAACAGGTGGCAACCCACTTGAAAAAATTATTTCTTATAATGAGGTCTCTTAAGCCCATTGCTATTTGACACCCGTGTTGCGATATCTGATCAACCCCATTAATTAAATTTAACTTTTAGACAAGTGGCAACCCTTTTTCCTTTTTGGTTGTTGTTGTTTCCGAAGAACGAAAATGACTCTGAAGATGATTCGCAGCCATATTTGTAATACAACCTGTAATACCAAATCTTTCCCTTTTTCGTTCTTTATTTTGAGAAAAGGGAAGTTCTTTAAAAAGCCTGAAATTGTGTAATTTAAATTAGTTTTAGTTAACCTAAATATAAAAATTTTTTTGACAGTATTAAATTTGTTTTACCCTACTTTAACAACAGAAACATTTTTAGCGCCATCTAACTTATATGAGAGATTTGCGATAACTCATTCTACTTTTTGCCACTCACTAAATGGGGACGTTGCACTGTGCGGCGCTGGCGATGTCAATGGCAGAATCGGAGGCGGTAGGCCGTAGGTCGCCAGAACGAGTCAAGTCAAATTGGAAGTCAGTGCTTCCATCATCAGTCTGGTTGCATTAATTGTGGCTTGTGTGCTGAATGAACGAACTCACTGATTGATGCTGTGGCTGCTGCTGCTGCTGCTGCTGCCACACCCTCACAAATAGCCAGGCGCACCAGCTTGGCTGGACAGTTAGACTGGGCAGGTTTTGTATGCGTGCGCGCTCCCGTTGGCGGCCCTTAGCCACACAGACGTTCAGCGACGATAGTTCATCATGTCAATTGAACGGAAGCTGCTGTGTTCGCCTTTGAACTTTTGCCTTTTGCATCCGCTGCCACGAAAGTCTTGAGAAAGTTTGCCGCATGCAATGCAGCCGATGTAAGAGTTACTTACGTACATACATATATGCATGCATGCGGATATCCCAAGCCAGCGGCAATTGTCACTCCCGCTGGTGTGAGCCACTTGTGTGTTGGTTTTCCACACGCAACGGCAGGCCACTTGAAGATTTTTCTCTGCCACTTGAGTTGGAGCGAACGTAAGCAGGCGCGCGCAGTGAGGCGCGTAGAGTGGCGCAAATGGGTTGAGGCAGGAGTGGCTGCGCTTACAATTTCCCAGCGTCTTTGGACGCAGTATGGATGTGGCGGCAAAGCGCTTGATCGATCGCTTGGACTGAAGTACCTGAACGGCCGAGGGCTGAAAAGTATGTACATATAAGCGTCAGAAGTCACCCTCAATTTGGGTAGGCCAAGCTGGAAAGTTTTGTAGCCTTCAAGGCCAGCCAAGCCCTGCAATTTCATATATTTTAGCTGCAATAACTACTTTTGTACAAAGCTAGGTATGTATGTATGTAATGTATAAAAAAAAACAATGCTCGAAGGACCCAACTTTCAATTGCGGCTGCGTCCGTCTGTGGCAAATGCAATTGCCTATCATGACTCGCACGTATGTATGTATGTATGTATGCACTTACATTTGGCATTTGGCAGACACTTAACTTCAATTGAAATCAGTCAATTGGAATCAATGAGTCCATTTGCTTGTTTCCCAACAATTTTGCCGTGTTGTTTCCGCAAGCGATTGTTTGCTGCCACCACACGGAAATTTATTTATTCGCACACAGCACACAAGTATGCTGCCACACCGTATTCAACATTCGACATTCGACATTCCGTTGCCGCAGATTTAGAATTTGATGTGGCAGTTATCCTTGCGGATGACTGCGTCCTGTGACGGATGGGCGAGAGTGTATTTATATTTATGTATGTTTGGTTTGACTGCAATACGAATGTAAGCGAAATGTGTTTAAAAAATATGTTTTTTTTCAGTATTTTTTTTTTTTGCTTTTCAAGAAATTAAAAATCATAAATGTGTTTCTAGCTTATTGAGTTTTTAAGTTCATTTTAGCGGAAATTTCATCAATCGCTGAGAACAAAAGGCGAACAAACTAAAAATGCATCACTCTAAAAAATAATGCCAATGCAATTAAGTGCGAAATATATATTTATGCATGTATTTTTACCTGTACGAGTACTTTATGAGCACTAACGTGCAGTTACATACATATATTCGTACGAATACCTATGGGTCTTTCCATCTCAAATCACCCAGGCCGGGAGAAAGTGAATTTAAGTTTGCGCTGAAACTCACAGGGATTGTTCCTTGAACAATTTAAGGAGACACGTATTTTTTTTGTTTTTGCTCAGAAATTCAAATTTTTCGAATAATGATTTTTTTTTTTTTTTTTTTTTTTTTTTTTTTTTTTGTTCTAGCTCAGCGGGCCGTATTCGGCACTTATGCCGAATATAACGTGCAAAAACCCCGAACGAAAAGGAAAAATCAAATTTTAAACTAAAAATTCAATATTAAAACATGAATTGTTTTAACCATACCGAAAATATGTTTTTGTATANGTCTGGAAATGCACTTAGGTGATGGTAGCAAATTTTCGTGCCAGTTGGAGGCACAAAAATTATTGCCCATTATGATAAAGTTTCCTTGCTGGGGGTTGCCCGATCAGAGCCAAAAGTTTTTCGCAATTGTGCCCAATTAGGAAGATGGTCGTAATAACACGCGATTTGCCCAATCTACCGAAGATTTCCCCAACCACTGCTCAAATTTTGTTCAAAGTGAACATGCATACGCAATTTAAACATTTGTATCGAAAAAATCACACATATTCACATCAAAATTCTCTATGAAAAAAAAATATTTTTGAAATTTTTTTTCTTGAAAAATTGTCCACATAAAAATTTTTGGAATTTTTTTTAGAATATTTTTGAGTGTGCAATTTTGTAGCCCACTAATTGCATCTACAAGCTATGATTTTTTTTACACCGAAGTTTAGTAAAATGAGTACATTACGAATTTGCAAATTTTTTAAACTTTTCTTCTTGCACTTTTTCCTTATGGAAGAAAATGAGTAAAGCCGTTTTCAAAGAAAATTAAAAAAAAAATACAAAATTGACGCCAATTTTGCAATCGCTGAAAACTTGCTACTAAAATTTAATGAGCTATAAAACTGCATATTCAAAAAAATTCTAAAAACAAGTTAAAAAAATGCATAATGGGGATGGCAAAAAAAAAATCGATTAACTAATCATACGATTAATCACAAGCCAAACAAATTAATTGCAATTATTGAGAAATAATCGATTAATCGAATTTTTAAAGGCACTTTTTTACAGTGAGTATACATAAAACCACTTTTCCATAACAAATTTCTAATTAACTTGTTAATTTGCCTTAAGTAAAATGAAACTAGTATTTTTAGAGGCGATAATTATTTATTATTTAACCAAGTTTGCAAAAACAGGAGCTTTGTTAAGCGTTTTTGTGTTAAGCGGTTGCGTTTCTCGGTGGCTGTATCACCAGCTTTTGAAAAAAGGCGCTCAGCAGGCACCGACTAAATGACAGTATTTTTTTCGAAAGTCCATGAAGTTTTGAGTAAACAGTTTTCATTATCTTCAAAGCGTCGATGAGATTCTGCTTTAGTTCTAGGACTTGACATTTGAAATTTAATCTTGTGGGTGACCCAAATCATCATCTTTTCGTCTTCGTTTTTGTACAAGAGATTCTTGGGGGCCCCTAAGATCGAACTCATTTTCTACTGATTCTAGTGATGACTCGCTACCCGTTTCCATAAGATCATCTGCGCACAGTATGCTAACGGATCTTTGAAATGATCTTTTGAACCTCGGGTTGAGTAAAGTTGATGCTATTGTGCTGCTGCCCAGGTCTAATTTTTCTCTTCTTCCGCATCGTCAGTGAGGAATTGCGCAGTGAAGAAGTCTACTAACTTGGGTTGCCACTTCATTAAGTTTGTATGCCTTGTTGTTGTAGCGGCTTACTTAGCCCTGCTGGGTAAGCTTTTTCATCAATCGTTGTGGTCAAGCCCAACCAACAGGAAACCCAGGAAGCGCGCAACTTCGACGGCTTGCGAAGAGCTGCCGCGAGTCGTGAGGTATCTCTTCACATGACGGGCACACATTGGACTCATCTGCATTTATTCTGCTCAAGTAAGAGTTTAGCATGCTGCAGTTGCCAGAACGAAGTTGGGCTATGGTGGTGCGAGTCTCCCGAGGCAGACAAAGCTCTGTCTCGTCCACGTCCGGTGGTGATAAGTGATAACATCTATGATTGACAAAGGGTTCCAAGTATGGTATACCGACGGATCGAAGAAGGGGCGATAGTCAGGCAGCGTTAGAGGCCTTAGACTATTTTAAAATGGCATCATGTTTGTGAACAGTTGTAAAACTAATTTAATCCACCTCGGAGTCCACAATAGTGTAACGCTATTGTGTATTCCGTTCCATGAAGGGTTTGAAGCAACGAAAGCGCTGACTGTATCGCAAAGCGACATTTATTTCTCACTAAATCGTACTTTACGCTAACTTAAATAGGTATTTTTTTTTCTTCTTTGAAATGATCTTGAACATGGCGCCAGTCTGCAAAGAAGTTCACTATTGTTTGGAAATAAATCCCAACTTCTGTTTTTTAGCCTTTTCATTTTTATTTAGAACTTTTAGAATATATAAGGCGGCGCTACCTGCCTGACATGCTGTCCTATTCATAGAGTTTTTTTTCTTTGCAAATTTCCATCCTTTTCTTCGTTCGTGGTCCAAAAGCGCGTATAAACAACTCGTACTCGTACAAAAAATATAATTTATCATATTAAAGACCGAGCGTTGTTTGGCGTAGAACAAAAAATGGTACACGATAACAAAGGATTAAAATACACAAAACGCGAATTAACAACATGAACACCAACACCAACAACCTTCAAGAAAAAGAAAAATTAAATAAAATCAAAGGTTGAAAACCGACGCTTGGCACGGAAATGGCCACAAGCGAAATCGGGAATACATATATTCATAATAAATAAGGTCTTTTTAACTTATTTAAACATATGTTTGTTGTTGTAATGGCAGGAGTTTTTTTGCTTTCACTATATGTATACACATATACAATGCCAACACAGTGGCGTTCGCGTTCGACCGCGGCCACTCGCTGAACACACCAACCGCCAGCCGCTAGCCGCCAGTCCCACATATTTAACAGCCAGTTGAATGAAAATTAATTTCGTATCAAATTACGAAAATATTTTGCTAACAGCAATTAGTTAACTCTCGTTAATTAACACGTCTTTAGCGGTGGAGAAAAAAAATAAAAAATAAATAAATAAAAAAAAACGTAGCAACGCACTGGGACTCACCGATAACTTATGTTAGG
>NW_016165623.1:0-26932 GCF_001687245.7 Rhagoletis zephyria | reverse complement strand
AGTAAGGTTGCAAACAGAGTGGAAGCGAAGCCGAAGACGAAGATGAAGACGAAGCCGAAGACGAAAAACAGTGCAGTAGTAGACATATGAAAGTGATCACAGTGTAAGCAAAGACGAAGACGAAGATGAAGACGTTGCGCAAGCGGTCAGCTTGAAACAGTGCGGTACTGTTTTCAAAGACGAATCGCTTGCTGTGATGAATTGTTTACAATTTATTTAACGGTTTGCAATTGTGAAAAACGCGTTTTTCAAGAAATTGGCTAAATTTTTGGCAAAATGTAATCAAACGTATCAATTGGCATTCTTGTATTGTGGAACGCGTATGTGTAACTCGAAGTTACTTCGAGTAGATTGTGGAAGAAACCTATTATCGCAACTGGTACGTACCCATAAAACGATTGATATTTTTTTTTATATTAATTCCTTGGGCATATCAAACATTATCTGAAACATATCAACTATAATTAAATTATCTTCTTACTTTTTACAGTACAGTTTAAGGAAGTTACAACGTTATGCAAAAACCTTAAGAAAATCCTAAAGTTTTTTGTNTTCAGTACAAATCAGTACAAATTTTGAAAAACCAGGACATTAGAAGAAATGAATAAAATCAGTACAAGAGTTGGAAAATCAGTACTGTACTGACAAAATCAGTACGTCTGGCAACAGATTTCTGACAATTTTGGTAGCTGTGTACATATTGCTACCTAAAGGTGAAAAGGTGCCAAGTCCTTTTTTTTTAATTTAGTTTGTGATGCAGAATGACAGATAATGCGAAACTAAATATCTACTATTTTAACAACCTTGTCAACTGAATTCTCAATCCTGCCTTAACAACCATCAATTCAATCACTTGATATTTAGATACGCAGTGGATAAGACTTTTTTACGAATACAGAGTTCAGGGAATTGCCGAAGGTAATTGGTAGAATTCTGTCTATATCAGTAAGCAACGAGGTTTTGAAATGAATGAGGGTAAAATTGATATTGTCAAAATTAGGCAATTCTACTCACAGTGCTGACAAAGTGACACATTACAACAACCTAGAGTTATTTTCTGTATCATGAGCAAAGGAACCTCCCAAAATTTGTAGCGTCCTACCATCCTACCAACCAGAAAAAACCTACCAATTTTAGTAGAAAAAGCCCAAACCGGCAACCTGTGCATATATGCATTACTCGTTTTTCCCATATGCATTATTTCGATTTTGAACCGAAACCGGTCATGTATGCATTACTACGTTTTTCCCATATGCATTATTTCCGAGCATGACAGCTTTAGATGAATACCCCTGTTGTGGTCTTCGGATGATAAACTCTAGCTTCGCCTTTCGCGTATAACCTCACGCCTCAACCTTCTACAGATTCTGCTAAAAAAGCTGTGTGGAGCCCGCAAATTTCCATTGTTTAACCATGTCTATCTTGCCGAATATCTTACCCAACTGCCATTTTGTAGTTTGGCAGCTCAGTTTTCATTTTAGTGCTCCATCAGGTAAAGATCCATCTGATTGGCCGAATGCCATTTTGAAAGTGATATATTAAAACAGCAGGTCGCCCACATGACAAAACGGGACAAAGTTAAAACAGAAATTGGACAGATGTTAAGACACATTTAATGGAAGGTGGAGACGTGCGGTAACAGGTACCTTACATGTTCGAATTTCTAGATCGAACTGCGTGTATGTGTGAGTGTAGATTTTGTTTGCATGTGTCATATGTATGAGTTTCTGCCGTCCCTAAATTGAAGCGCTAAGCGTTGCCTTTTCCATTGTCAACGAGTGTTAGCGCGCGCTATCCCCAAATCAACGCGGCGTAATTTTTAACGTTTTCTCATTTCCTCCAGATCTTATTCTCGTTTCCTCTTTCACTTTTTGTCCTTTCTCTTTCTTTCCGTCTTCTGCATCCAACTTCAACACGAAACGCCCTATCAAAAATGAAAATTCCATTTGGTCCGAGCTAGCGCCGCGTTATAGTGGGATGCTCCACACAAATTGTACGGGCATGAGGATTTTTGACAGTTGCTTGGCGCTTGATGCGCCAATTTAGGCTATCTGCACACTTGTCGGCCAATCATAGTTGCGTTATCGTCTCGCCCTGAAATTTTGACCCGAGCACATGCATTTCAAAGGAGATCTGCACACTTGTCGTTATCCGCTAGTTATCGGCATATCGTAGCGTACTGTCGTTTGCTAATCGTTGTGCACGCATTGTTTGTTTACATTTTATGGGGAAAAATTAGTGACAAAGTTAATATTTGCATTAAAATTGTATAAAAATTAGTATTTTTTGCATAAAATCTGTGGAAATTATTCGAAAGTGGATAATTGCATTAAAATTCAATAAATGTGAGCGTTTTACCTATAAAATATGACGAAATTGTAAATAGTCTCTGTGTGCATGCCCAAACACATTTCAGGAAAAGAAAAGAAGAGATATTACTGAAAAATGATGTCCAGAATTGTTGAAGCACAGTCTATATTTTAAAGATTGCAGGTTTTTGTAAATATATCGCGAAAATATCAACCAGAAAAACAGAAAATACCTGCTCCATGTGAATTTTTAGACGCCAAATGAATTTAAATATCATGACCGAGTGTGCGAAAGTGTAGTCGTCATGTAATCGTTGCATCATGATTGTGACGATGAAGCAACTATGACTGGACGACCAATGTGCAGAAAGCCTTAGGGATCGCTGTTTGACCAAAATCAAAATAGTTTTGATTTTCATCAAATTTGATAGTAGTTTCACGTGTGCTGTGGACCGTGTAAAGTGTTGTTTGATCAAAGTGATAAACAAAGTAAACGAGTTTGTGCCCAAGAAATTAAATAAAAAAAAGAAATGCACAAGAAATATGAAAACTTCATTTAAGAATTAATAAATTAGTACAAAAATCTCCAAAGCTTTTTTGCGGTGATACAACTTCAACAAAAATTGAAATTTGATGGGTCGTTTGTTGCGTGTAAGTCAAACCATCAAATTACACAGGTATGCAAGTGCACAAGAATTTAAATGAAAAAAAAATGCAAGTGGGAATACGACTTCATTTTAGTATTAATAAATGAAAACTAAAATTTTCTTAAGCTTTTCTTCAACTTAAACCAAAACGAAAAACTGAAATTTTATGGGTTGTGTGAGGCGTGTAGGTAAAATCATCAAACTACTCAGACACGTAGTTTGGTCAAACAAATTGACCATGCAGGGTCCCTATTATAGGCAAACGGAATAGTCTATAGCATGATAAAAACATAGCAAGGTAGAACCGTTCTCTCAATTTGTCGGCCATGATTTTTTTTTGAAGTTTGCCAACATTTTAAAATCATATAAAAGTGAAAATAAAAAATTGAAATTGTTCGAAATTGTTGTTGCTTGAGATTGAAAATGAAAATGTGTGTGTGAGTTTGTGAGTAAATTTAAAAATTAAATTGTTTGGAAACGTCAAGAATTTTAAAAGTGACTCTCAGCGGTTCTACCTTACTATATTTTTATCATGGTTTATAGAGCTAAATACACTATGCATAACGGCCCGTCTCCACAAGATAAAGTTTATATCTTGATACATATGTTATAATATAAATAGCCAATGGAGACCGCTCATTGCTCTTCAAGAGCAATATATATCAGCGCTTATATCTTGCATATATTGCCGGCAATTTGGTAGTTTGACAGCTACATTTTCATTTGCACGAAAACTTCGTGGCTACAACATCATTATTATTTTAATATAAAAGCAAAGATTGAGCTGTATCCTGTTAAAATATTTGTAATTATGTACTTGGATGTAAAATAGCCTATTTTCTAAGTTTTTCAAGCGATTAAATCCGGCAAAAATACATTTTCAAAGCCATCTTACAAATGCTTATATCAAGATATAAAAAGCCCACACAAATATTGCCACTGATATAACTTATATCTAGCGACCAAAATGACAGCTGGGCAGGAATAAATTTTATCCTGTGGAGACGGCCAGTTAGAGGGGTCTAAGGGCTTAGTATACTATACAAAGTTTCCATACACATTTTAGCATTTTCAGAAAAGTGTTTTTGTTATCTTTCACAAAGTTTCAAAAAATACATTTATAAACAATATTAACAAAAGGTACAAATGCACATATACATTTTTACAAAAATAGTGTAGTTTTCAAATTCATTTAATTTAAAATTTCAAATCAACCGGCCTATTATAGATTCCGTTGTCATTCTCGACGTGGTAGCGACGGGACAATTCTATTATCAATTACGACGTGATCACGAAATTCTCCCGCGATTTTGATATTCAGTGGAAACGCAATTTTGACAGTTTTTCGAGAAAATATTATACGAACGATTTTGGTTATCGGAAGAAATGATAAAATAACTCAAACCAAAAAAATAATTCAAAAAGCCAAAAAAGAAACTAAGTGGATATTTTACACTGAAGGAAAAAAAATGTAAGAAGCGTTTATTAATGGTAGAGTGCACAAATTGAAATATATTTTTACAAAGATCAAGGCCATCCACAAAACGAATCTTTTGTCAGAACCCAAGCAGACATTTTTGAAAAAATGTTGGATCGTCCTATTAACTGAAGGAGATAAGAGTCTGTAATATTTATTCATCTATGTGTACATGCAAATAACTGACGTTTAAGTCTATAAAGTAGTTATTATGTGCGAGTCGCTCGGTTTATTTGGCAGTAATGGCCGTTTTTCAATTTTAAGCGTCATCAGAGTATCTTCTCTACATTAACATGGTTGCATTTTACATCTTTGAATTTTTTGCGCTAAAGGTTGCGCTCATCCTTACTGTGTGGTTACACATACATACTTTGCTTACAGCTCGGCCAAACTGACAGTAGTGGTTTGACTTGCAGGTTTTTTTTGGCACCCGGGACGTTTTCCTGCAAAAAAAACTGCAAATCGTGAATAACGTGAGCACCTGGAACGCAACTATTATATGTTTTTCACATATGCATTATTTCGGGTTTTAACCAAAACTGGGCATGTATGCATTACTTCGTTTTTCACATATGCATTATTTCGGGCTTCAACCGAAAATGTGCATATATGCATTACTTCGTTTTTCACATATGCATTATTTCGGGCTTCAACCGAAAATGTGCATATATGCATTACTTCGTTTTTCACATATGCATTATTTCGGGCTTCAACCGAAACTGTGCATGTATGCATTACTTCGTTCCTCACATATGCATTATTTCGGTTTTCAGCCGAAACTGTGCATGTATGCATTACTTCGTTTTTCACATATGCATTATTTCGGTTTTGAACCGAAACTGTGCATGTATGCATTACTTCGTTTTTGTCATATGCATTATTTCAGGTTTCAACCGAAAGTGTGCATATGCATAATTTCGGGTTTTCTCATATGCGTTATTTCGGTCTTGAGTCGAAATTGTGCATATATGCACTATTCCTATTATTATTATTATTATTATTATTATTGTTATTATTGTTATTATAAGATTGATGTATATGTATGCCCGTAGGTGATAAATTGTATGTTAATTTTGTTTAACGCATAATTTTAATTGAAGCACTGTTCGTTATAGTTTAGGAACCAATGTTTACGTTCATGAACATGTTTTGTTAAATAAAATTGCTCGTATGCCAATGAAATGCGAAACAAATTGGTCCAATTTTATTCATTTTGGTCCTTTTTTTAATAAAGTTTGTCCTCGAAAAAAGATTTTGAGTGGCAACCGTGGTTTGACGTATACTATGCAACAGAAATAGCATTGAAGGAAAGTGTCGATATCTACAAAGTATCGGGCTAAAAGTATCGATACCTTCTTATATCGATATTTGTACCTATATAACAATTGTTTGTATAAAAAAACGTTATCACATATCTTTAGGGGTTTTCCCTTAAATGCGTAAAAGCATCGTAAACCTCCTAAATTTACGAGCCTCATAAAATGGAGCTCAATTTACGAGCCCCTCGTAAAATTACCTTGCAAATTTGATGCGCAAACGACCTCGTAACCTTCAGTGTTGCCGAGGGACCGAAGGCTTTATAATAGTTAAAATGTATGATAAAATACCGAAAACAAATGAATAAAAATAGGTGAATAAAATTAATATATGTATTTCATCCACTAAGTGTATAAACATGGAATTTCTGGTAATACTCGCATTTTTAGCTAGCGACATTGGCCGTAAATCCGATTAGATAATATACCTAAACGATTCTCTCACCAAATGTACTCGTGACTTAATACAGTTTGCTACGCAGCTCAAGAGACAAAAGCGCTTGACATCCAGTGTTGCCGCGACATCATGCAAAAATATATCGTAAAACAAGTAAGAAAGTGTAAGTTCATTAAATACCCGGCGCAAGGATTAAATATATGTTTTTCACCTTTCCGAAAACTACCCCTATTTTAAACATCTTCGATACAACGTTCAGTTAGAAATAATGAGATAAACCTACATAGTCATACGAAGGCAGTATCACGCCCATTTTCCGAAATTCCAAATAGTCCTACTTCTTTTCAAGTGATTGTCGTTAGTATCAATTTTGAGTAAATTAGCGTCCTTAAATTTTGAAATATATAAGTTTCAAGCATTTCTGAAATATACCGTTATATGAAAAGTGGCCGTAATTTTAGTCCGATTTCAATCATTTTCAACGTTTTGCTTTTATGTGGCCAGCACAATAAACACAGCTAGTTTGGTACAAATTGGTAGAACGGTTACCTAGATACATATAAGTGCTCATAAGTGAGTTCTTTTTCCAAAATTTTATCATAAACGTATTTCTTGGTAAAGAATTGTGGCAAGCATCAATTTTGAATAAATTAGCTTTAGTATTTATTGATTTATCAAAGTTTTCGTTTTTCTCTAAATTACCGTTATATAAACTCTGCCATAGACAGTCCCAAGCCCGGTTTGGAAAAGAAGAGGGGTAGCACAACNTGAATAATTTAGCCATAGACAGTCCCAAGCCCGGTTTGGAAAAGAAGAGGGGTAGCACAACGAGCAGCGTGAGGATGACTGGGTGCTGGGAACTGAAGCATGGGCATCGCAAGCGCATCTCCTTTGTGATACCGGGCGCCCTCACATCGTAACCAGCCTTACCATCACCAGGCAGCACTGGGGTGGTGGACCGACACCTTCCCATTTCAAAAAACCATATGGATGAAATAATAAATGAAAACAAAAACAACATCACAGAGTCAGGGGAACTTTCTCTACTCCGTTCAAACTCTCTCTCGTCCAAGACTCTCTATCGTCCAAAAAGGGCTGACTATAATGTGAATAAGCTGCCGTAACTGACTGTTAGAAAATGATCGAAAAGTCTATGAAACGCATAAGCAACGTAGTGTAGACTTTTAGGTGGCTATATTTTACTTACATGTGTTCAGTGTTGCTACATTGTTTATTTTTTTTTACCCAAAATCACCAGAAAAAGTTACCAAATTCAACAAAAAATTACCAAACTTATTCTAAACTAAACTAAAATTTCGAAGCACTTTAAAATCCACATTTGTCCAGTTATGACCAAAGAACGTAGATAAAGTGAAGGAACAACTCGTTATAATTGTAGCGAAAGTGAGTAACAGGGGCGTACTTCTGGAAAAGGACTTGGTAGATATAACAGTACTCACTATCAAACAAACTGTTGTACATCACACAATTATAGTAACCTAGGAACGCCGAAGAACTGTTCGCCTTGCGAAACTTTCAGATTTACCTAGTATTTCTGTTAAAGGAAACGCTTACGGCCCACTTCCTAATGTGGAACCAGAACTTGTTTTGACCTATGTTACATGTAGGATTGAATCGAAAAAGTTACCAAGTTGAAGAATAAGTTATTAAGTTTAAAAATAAGTGAGCAAATTACCAAATATGATAAACAAAGAAAAAAATTACTAATTTCGGTAAAAAATTACCAACGCGGCAACACTGCATGTGTTACATATGTACATACATACATACATACGAGTACAACCAGCTGATCCCGTACGGAAGGTGCGACCAGTATCGCTCTTTCCTTAAAGGGCTGACTATAATATGAATAAGCAAGTGCATGCAAACGTGCGAATACACGTAAATCCTATTCTGACACTATAATGAACATGACATCAAGTTTCGTCAAACGTCATTTGCTTAAGGAAAGAGCGATACTGGTCGCACTTTCCGTACGGAATCAGCTGTCTGTCCTCGTACGTATGTATGTACATACGTAACACATGCAGTGTTGCCGCATTGTAATTTTTTACCGAAATTGGTAATTTTTTCATTATTTATCATATTTAGTAATTTGGTAACTTATTTTTCAACTTGGTAACTTTTCGATTCTCTACAAACTGCTTGATAGTGGCTATTGTTATATCGAATGAAATGTGGCAACACTGAACACTTGTAAGTAAAATATAGCGACCTGAAAGTCTACACTACGTTGCTAATGCATTTGACGGACTTTTTGTTTATTTTCTGACAGTCAGTTTCGTCAGCTTATTCATATTATAGTCAGCCATTAAGAAAATGACGTTTGACGAAACCTGACGAAACTTGGTGTTAAGTACATTACAGTTTCAGAATACGATTTATGTGTATTCGCACGTTTGCATGCGCTTGCTTATTCATATTATAGGCAGTCCTTAAAAAGCGACTTCAGACAGCCGGTGTGCAGCCGGATAGCACAAAAAGTGTTATAAGAGTTTTATAATGGTTTACTTGGGAAAAACAGAAGAGCAAATACTCTCATTTTGCTCTATAAAGTAGTCCATTAAACTCTTATATGACTTTTGTATGTTGTACTATAAGAAGGAGGTCATAAGTATTTAAATTTTTTATAAGGCACTATGAGTAGAACTCTTGGTCTGACACTGACTAAGCATTTCACGAAAAATGTCATACGAAACAGAAATATTTTAGGAAACGAAATGTCAATTTAATAACAATTTCAGGACTTTGTCTAATTTTTTCGGTATTTTTTCTGAACGTATTTTTATGAACATTTGTAACTGACTGACTAAAGGTGCATACTACCACTTCGTAGGACCTAGTTCGATCCGTGGCCCGAGCAACATCTACATTAGAAAAGGTTTTTTTCTAACAGCGGTGGCTTCTCGACAGTCAAAGGCAAACCTCCGAGTGTGTTTCTGCCATGAAAAGGCTTCTAATAAGAAAACGAAAGTTTTAATTTTTTGGCTTTCGAATTTGTTTTTTTTTCTCATTAAAAATACATATAAAATATATAACTTAACTAGTGTACTCGGAGAGTTTGACAATGCTAACTTCTTTATGAATTGAGTAAATTTACCTCCGAGTATGTTATGCCATGAAAGGGCTTCTAATAAGAAAACGAAAATTTTAATTTTTAAGCTTTCGAATTTGTTTTTTTTTCTCACTAAAAATATATAAAAAATGTGGCGCTACAGCCAGATTTATATCCAAAGACACCTATAAAACCAATTTGTGTATTAAAGTGTATTAAATAGTGTACTCGGAGAATTTGACAATGCTAACTCCTTTATGAATTGAGTAAATTTATATAAAACCCTCAGTAAATCAGAAAGACTTATGGAAATTCGAAGCTAATGTTAGAAATAATTTTCTCGGAAAATTTACGTGATGAAATTTAATTTTTTTTTTTCTAATTAGTTTTTTAAGGGAGATACCATCGCAGGCCTGTGCTATCTACTAAAGTCTGGAAGGGTATGGTTAAAGAGTACTCATGATCTTTGTGAGGAGGAATCCAACTTCGAATAGAGGAAGAGCAGTTAATGTACACAGAAAAATGTATATGTATAAGTATATAACTTCAAACTTTTCTTATCTAGCATTTAGGATCTTTATGAAGACAAACCCTACTTCGAAAAGAGGCTGCGCAATTTCTCTAAGAATAAAAATTTATAGAAGCGTATAAATTTGCTTGTTGCTGATTGGGAATGAAGAAAACTTATAGAGATCTAAAAGCTTAAATTTTGTAGAGGATTTGTACTAATCAAGCAATGGAAAAGAAAACAGGATAAAAAAGAGTCCTATACAAATATATCTACACGAAGAGCTCTTTATTAAGAGCATTATAAAACCCTTATAAAAATCACAGTCTACGAGTAGAGTCTTACACACATATACAAGAAATATATAACGGTAAGAAGGGCTCATATATGTATGAAAAATTACACACATGCGACTCCTCTAGCCATTGAGGGGCTCACCTTTAAGCTATCGCTGAAGTTTTGTTTCATCCCCCCCTTCGCGAAATCCTGGCTACGCCACTGCCTTGAACAGAAACTTAATGCCTCATTCAGGTTAAAGTCACCTGGTGCTACCACCACTTCTGCGCCAAGTGCTCAGGGACTCGAACCAATCACGGAGGATGATAGCCAGGATCCAGCAAGGCTCATCCCAGGGGACACTGACAAGAAGTATGTACACCCTTCCACTCTCAGGGTTATGAAACAAGAAGATGGGTTGCACATAAGCTTTGTGGACCTGTGCCTTCCGAGGTTTAATTTCTCACATAACTTCAAGGTCTTTTTCCCCGACAGAAATAACTGGGACAACGATCGACCAAAACCCCGGAAGGACAGCCACATCTGGCATACAACCCAGACTGCTCCTTTTCACCAGCATGAGGCTGGGTAACGCTGTCTTTCAGGCTGGGGTTCACGCCATTGAACTTTGTCTGAGGCAATATGTAGAAAGTGGGGCAACCAAAAAACACATCTACAAACACTCGGACAGCAGAGCGGCGCTCCTCGCTCTTAAAGCGCACGAGGTCACCTCAAAGCTGGTGTGGGATTGTCTTCAACTTTTAATAGTGATCGCCCCCAGGAACCGAGTATACCTCATATGGGTGCCGGAACACAGTGGCGTCATGGGCAATGAAGTGGAACATATTCTCGCCAGAAAAGGGGCTGGACAGGGATTCATAGGCCCAGGAACTTTTACCGGTCTGCTATGCAGCTCCGTTAGGCGGAACTACTATATCTGGATGAAGAACGAAGCACAACATTACTGGACAAATACGGAAGGTAACAGACAGGCCGAGTCCCTCATTTCGGTAATATCAGCAAGGAGAACCGAAGAACTCCTTCACCTGTCAAATATAGGAGTAGTCAACTCTGACCAGAGCAGGTTGTGTAACGAAGAACAGGAAACAGCAGAGCACATTATGTGCTACTGTGAAGCCCTAACCAGGACCCGACCAAAGGACCTCGCGAGGTTTCTTAACAGTACGTGGATCAAAGATGACCCGTAGTTGAATAGAAGTTTATTACAATTGATCATTTCGGTCGGGGTAACTAGGTGACCTCTCCCCCTTCTAAATCTAATCAAATCTAATCTACCATTATATGGGATGTGGGCGTGGTTATTGTCCGACATTTTAAATTTTCAGCCGCTTGGAATGTTTTACCAAGACCAACAACTGTTCAAGTTTGGGGGAAATTGGTGGATCGGTTACCAAGAAATACACAAGTGGACGTGGCTACGCCCATTTTCCAAAAATTTATAATATTCTTATTTTTCGTCTAAAAATTATTGTAAATATCAATTTTGAGTGAATAATCTTTAGTAGTTACTAAAATATCGCAGGATTTGTATTTCTGAAAACTACCGTTATATGGGAGGTAGGCGTGGTTATTGTCCGATTTTGCCCATTTTCATTACCATGCGTCCTATGCCGGAAAAAAGTACATGTACCAAACTTCGTTAAGATATTACAATATTTACTGGAGTTATCGCGAGCACAGACGGAGGGACAGACAGTCACCGCTTAATCGATTTCTTTTTTCATTCTGATCATTTATGTAGACATTTGTGTATATCTATCTCGATCCGTTTTCCCTGTTTTAAACAACCGTTATGTGAACAAAGTTTTAATACCCTTGTGCACAAGTGCGCTGGGGTATAAAAAAAATGGGTCCATGTATTACTAATTTCATTATTAAGTATGAAAGTATCAAGCTAGAAAAAACTTAAAAAAATGCGATTTGGTTTCATACCTTTGCTTTGCCAATCAGTACCAAAATTCTATGGTGGAGAAACTTTTTACTATCAGGTCTATTCTGCGCTGGTAATAAAAAGTTTGTAACCGGTAAATAAAGTTCCTGTCAATTTTTAAACCCTTTTCGCATTCTGTGTACTCTTGTAACCGGTAAATTTTGTTACCATCTCATAAGCTGGTAACAAAGTATTGCCCCGTGAAATATGCAATGCCAGAATTTGCGCAATTCTTCATAGCTGAATCGCTGAATATTTTAACTGCATTACCAACGTTCCTAGAATCGCGGTGACAAGAACTGGTAACATTTTTTGGTAATAAAATTTCCCGGTTACAAAATCTTCGGTAACGCGCAGAATAGACCTGTATGTGCCAATTCGTAACTTTTTACTGGTGGAAATTTTTGCTTTGATGCAGAAGAAGAGTATCGAGTTAGCAATTAATAAAATACAGCGATTATATAGGAAATGTTTGCCTTTGCTGAATTTATTAGACCTTTTAGCCATTTTTTCACTAACATCCACTCGTTTTGGTTTTCTTTAATTTATGTGTATAAATCAGGGTGTCCGGATTGTTTAAAATAAAAGCGCAATTTCTGAAAAAAATCGCCAAAAATCGCCAATTTTTTTCTAATGAAATTCATGAAATAGATTTAACAAAACTTTTACTTCAAAAATGCGATCTTGTTATATAATATAGTTTTTAAAACCAAAAACGAATACAATACCTTCAGAGGGTAATAATAAATAACACAAATCACTTATATAATAGTGATGTACAAACAATTTTCTCTAAAAATACGCATACTTTTAAAAAATATCTGTTTCAACACATTTTGCAATAGGACTGCGCAATTATTAAATTTATCATAACTCATATTAACTGATTAATCGCACAATCCACTTTTAAGTGCTCGGCGCTAAAAATTAAATAAAAACCTATAATAAGGCGAGACCAGCTATTTCCATAATTTCTTCAAAATCACCCATAGTGTCTGAATCATTTACATTTCTGTTGTTGTCATACATTGAGTTATTCAACCTTGATAACATACTGTTTGATATTGGAAACGTTTTGCAGCAGAAACTATTAGTCCTCATATAACACTTTATTCGAACTATTGAATTAAGGCTTTCCAACCTCATCCTATTTCGAATCTTAGTTTTTGTTGAATTCATTATGGAAAAAACGCGCTCAACAAAGCATGTGAGTGCGGCAAGGATAATAATATGAATTTACTTATATTTCCAAACATTGTATTGCCTGTTGCGGTTTTCACTCCGTAAGCAAGTATCCAAAATTCTTCAGAGTCGGATGGAATGGTTCTGAGAAAAGTTATTCCATGGGAAAGTTAAAAGATTTAAATATTCAGTTTCCGCTGCTTTTCTTTCCTTCAAAACCAAATAGTGAATTGGCAGGTCCCTGAAACTCACCCTATTGTGATTCACACACCTTTCTGGTGACAAAGTCAAATCTTTTTTAAAAGTATTTAATTGACTACGTAATCGTTTCAAAAGTTCTTCGATTAGGTTGATTAAACATTTTTGACAGTCTTCAGTTCATTAGGTTAGGTTAGGTAAGCGGGCTGCCTCCGCATGTGGAGGCACACTTGGACTCGACTAAGCTGTCCATTGTGATGGGCACAGGGAGGGTAGGAAGAAAGAGGGGGCAGCTATGGGAGAAAGAAAGACGGCACCTATGGCTTTTTGGCGGAGAAACGCTCCGTGCTCACAACGAAGCTCTACAGTCGACTGATGTCCACACCCGAGAGCTCATCGGGAGTGTGAAAAAAGTACGACCCAAGGTGCTTAAACCTTAGGCTCGCAAAGGCAGGGCATCAGAGCAGCAGATGTTGAGATGATTCCACCTCATCGTCCTCCATGCAGCTGGTGCAGTAAGGGTTATCCGCGACACTCAGCCTTACGCAATGGTTACCAATCACACAGTGACCAGTAAGCACTCCCGCCAATAGTGAGGGATGCAGCTTGGTTAGTCTCAAGAGCTCCCTAGACCGCCCTCGGTCCACCCGTGGCCAGAAAGACTTTGCCACCTTGCCCTCCAAGGTGTTCGCCCAGCGCTCGCTGAGCTGACTAAACGCCCATCTGTCCAGAAGCAGACCACACGAGGTCAGATGAGCCCCCAGACCCTCCCTATCCGAAAGTAATTCCAGGGTTCCCTGTCTTGAGCTCATAAGCCATGCAGTTGCCAGCGATTTCGCTGTGACCTGGAACCCAAATAAGCTTAATAGCAAAATAGTTACACGCGGTCGATAGGGAAGTCAAACCCTCCCTCGCCGTTTTCGAACGCACCGTCAGGGAGCCAAGAGCCTTGATGGCAGCCTGGCTGTCAGAATAGATATTTACCTCTTTAACAGATGTTACACTAGAGAGCAACCAATCCGAAGCCTCTTTTTTTGCGGCCACCGCAGCCTGGAAAACACTACAGTGATCCGGTAGCCTAAATTTCAGGTTGATGGAGAGCTCTTCGCAGAAGACACCTCCGCCCACCTTCCCATCCAGCTTCGACCCATCTGTAAATAAGTTTACAGGTCCTCGGTTCCAGATACTGCACCCCACCCAGTCTTCCGTCACCGGAATGTGGGTGGTAAAAGATCCATTCGGACCCAGAACCTGTGTGCAGTCGTCTGTCCGAATCGGAAGGAACCCGAAGTCTCTTAGAATTCCGGAGTGCCCATAGCTCGAGGTGAACTTGAAGCCCACCCCTCTTAACCTTACTGCGGCACGCGCAGCGGCAACCCTGCCAGCTATGTCTATAGGCACAACATTTAACATGGCATTAAGCGCAAGAGTAGGTGTGGTTTGAAGTGCCCCACTGATTCCAATTAAGGTAGCTCTTTGCACCTTCTCCAGCTGCTTGACGATGTAGGCCTTGTCAAGTGCGTTCCACCAGACGAGTACCCCATATAATAGGATTGGCTTGATTATAGTTTAATAAAGCCAATGCACTACCTTCGGCGAGAGGCCCCAGCGCTTGCCAATGGCCCCTCTGCAACAATACAGTGCTACTGTAGCCTTCTTGACTCTTTCCTCCACGTTAGGCTTCCAGGAAAGCTTACTGTCAAGGATCAAGCCCAAGTACTTCACCCTGTCAGAGAGCCTCAGAGGAAGACCACCCATTGAGGGAAGACGGCAATTCGGTATCTTATACCTCCTAGTAAAGAGAACAAGCTCCGTTTTACTGGGATTTACACCCAGGCCGAAACTAGAAGCCCAGTTCTCAACCAAGCTCAAGTAACCCTCCATAAGCTCAAATAGTGCTTCCGGTAACTTTCCTTTTGTTATCAATACTACATCATCGGCATAGGCAACCACCCGACAGCCACTTCTTTCCAGAGCCACCAGCAGGTCATTGATTACAACGACCCAAAGTAATGGCGAGAGAACTCCCCCTTGCGGAGTACCTCTACTCACACACCACCGGATTGAAGCATTGCCCCACTCTGCCGCGACAGTTCTATTGCAAAGCAAGCGGTAAATAAGCCTGAAAAGGTCGGCTCCGACCCCTAGCTTATTTAGGGAGTTAACTACAGCCTCAGGCAAAACATTATTAAAAGCCCCATCGATATCAAGGAAGGCACCGACCGCAAATTCCTTCTGCGAGAAGGATTTCTCGATATTTTCAACGACCGTGTGTACGGCCATTTCGACAGACCTGCCCTTGCAGTAAGCATGCTGATCCAAGGAAAGGCGCTCCCTGAGGATCCCGCTTCTTAAATGCAGATCTATCAGCCTCTCCAGTATCTTCAGAAGAAACGAGGAGACTTATCGGCCTGAAATCCCTGGGTGATACATGAAGGCTTTACCCGCCTTGGGAATGAACACGACTCTGACCACCCTCCAAGGCCCCGGAACATGACCCTTAGCCAGACAACCCTCGAAAATGAGCATCAACCAGCGGCACGACACTTCTGCAGATTTCTGCAGTTGGGCCGGTATTATGCCGTCGGGGCCCGGGGCCTTGAAGGGCTTGAAGGAACAAATGGCCCAAAGAAGGCGATCCATGGTTAGGATTTCCGAGACATTCGTCTCGGGGATCGACTCCTCTAACCGGATCCCTCCCAGGTCCGGGTTGCAGGGGAAATGAGCATCAAGGAGCATCCGAAGAGACTCCTCGCTGTTCATTGCCCAGCTGCCATCCTCATCCCTGATGTATCCCAGGGGAGCGGGATTCCCAGAAAGAATTCGCCGAAACCTTGAACACTCCTGACTACCCTCCAGGCCTTCGCAGAACAGTCTCCACGATGTCCGCTTCGCTTTTCTGATCTCGGACTTATATATCCCAAGCCCAATCTTATACAGTGCCCAGTCGGAGGCTGATTTACTCTTCCTGGCCCTATTGAAGGAACAAATGGCCCAAAGAAGGCGATCCATGGTTAGGATTTCCGAGACATTCGTCTCGGGGATCGACTCCTCTAACCGGATCCCTCCCAGGTCCGGGTTGCAGGGGAAATGAGCATCAAGGAGCATCCGAAGAGACTCCTCGCTGTTCATTGCCCAGCTGCCATCCTCATCCCTGATGTATCCCAGGGGAGCGGGATTCCCAGAAAGAATTCGCCGAAACCTTGAACACTCCTGACTACCCTCCAGGCTTTCGCAGAACAGTCTCCACGATGTCCGCTTCGCTTTTCTGATCTCGGACTTATATATCCCAAGCCCAATCTTATACAGTGCCCAGTCGGAGGCTGATTTACTCTTCCTGGCCCTATTGAAAAGGCCTCTGCTCGAGGACCTAAGATCAGAGAGCTCCTCTGACCACCAGAGCGATTTGCTCTTACCTTTGTGGTAACTCAGGGGACAAGACATATCAATGGCCCTTTTACACGAAGTGGTGAACACTCCAATTAATTCGTCAATTTCGCCTTCACTCCAGGTCCCGCCCCTCCACGGGCACAACCGGAAGCAATTCCTGCAGACTTCTGCAGTATAAGTCCCAGTTGGTTCTCCTCAGATTCCTGTAAGGTTTGTACTTAGGACGCGCTTCGTCCAAAGCGAATTGTATGTACCGATGATCGGAAAAGGAGTGCTCACTAAGGACTCTCCAGCCAGATATACGGGACATTATATCAGAATTGACCAACGTGATATCTAAAACCTGTTCTCCACTAGCCGTTACAAAAGTGGGGTCGCTCCCCCTATTACATATACATAAATTTTCATTAAGTATAAAATTAAAGAGTGACTTACCTCTACTGTTGATATCTGAGCTGCCCCAAATCGTATGGTGGGAATTCGCGTCAGACCCAATAACAACGCGGATCCTCCTGCGTCTAGCTTCTGCCACCGCATTCCTTAGTAAGCACGGATGTGGCTCCACCCCGTCCTCGTGTGCCATATAAGCGGAGATTAACCAGAGTTCTCCGGTTGCACCCTCAAGGCTCACCATGACAATGTCTCCATCGCTGAAAAGAGGCAAAATAAAAGCATTAAGTTCCTTCCTGATGAGCATGCAGGATCGAGGTCTACCTGCATCCCGCTGCACCGCCAGTTTGTAGTCCCTCGTCCCGATACCAGAAACCTTATTGCAGCTGGTCAGCCACGGCTCCTGGATCAGGACTACATCAACTCCACCTTGCTCAAGGTGGATTAAAAGGTTGGCTGACGCCGCCTTAGAGTGCTGAAGTTTGATCTGAAGAATATTCATCCTCCGAAATCCTCTCTAGCACCCTTCTGCAGGCGCCATCCGCATCGGACGCAAGGAGCAATTCCTCCTCCACCCTGTCGAACAGCGGGCCAATAGTGATAACCGATCCCGCACTTGAAGGAGGGTCAGCAATGCTGTCACTGTCCGACATGACGGACTCGACCTCCATACCTATGGGGGCATCCTCCACATTCATATTTTCGCCCGCCAGCGCAACCGGAAAAGGCTCGTCATCCCCTCTGGAGTCAGTCTGGTAGACCTTCATGACTACCTTCTCGAAGCCATAGTAGATGACTCCCTGTCTTTCGGCCAGAGGCTTAAGAGACTCCGAGTTCAGCAACATCAGCGCTTGCCGAAAGTCAACGTCGGAGCTCTCAAACCGGATTGCCTTCCAGTTGTACGCTGGAAGGTCCGGGTTGCAGTAGCGGAAGATATCTCCCACCTCTCTCAGCGAGGAAGGTGCCGTGGGAAGCCAGACCCGAGCACGCGGACGCAAGGGAAGGTCCCCCTTGTCCCTGACCACCCTCATAAACACCCCTGATAAGGCCGAAGGCACCTTCCTCCAATCCTCCCTGGCGATGGACCCGTCATCCTTACCCCGATCCAAAACACCCAGAGTGATAGAGCCCGCCTGTTTAGCGATCTCGCTAAACAGCTTAGGCGTCCCTCCTGCTCTGGGCTTCTTGGCGAGGGGGGTTTCCCCCTCCTGCGATCTCTGCCGCTTAACAGGGTCAATACGGGATGCGCTCGCACCCCCAGAAACACCCTCACCACCGCCCTGCTGGCCGCCGCTTAGCACCCCCCTGGTTCACTCAAGCGATCGCGCGTGATGCTCAGATAGCTGCGCAGCACCCACCTCGCCGTAACGCGCCAGGATCTTGGTGGCCATGCGACGGTCATCACGTGCTTTCCTGGCCGGCCCAGCATGCCGTTTAGGCCTAACGGAGGGATTCCTCCCAGATTTAGCCGCAAGTCCTTGGCTGGTGCCGGCCACACTGTCCAGTGCCCTCACGTCCATAGCCGCAGACGATTTCGTCTGCGACCCTGCCTCCGTCCTAGATGCAGGCGAATTCGCCCGCGCCCCTAACCCCGAGACTAGGTGCGGTGGGTTCCCACCGGCACCACCAGAGACGAGTACAGACGAAGAGGTCGGCTCCGACCCCTTGCTGCACCCTGCAGCAGCAGCTGCCCCACCCAGCCCACGAGTCGATTCCGCCTCGTTTAAAGAGGAGCAGAAGAGAGGGATCGGCTTCGAATCCCCTCCACAATGCGAATTTTTGATATTAGGGTTTTGTTTTGAATTTTGTTTTTAGTTTTGGTTTTGGTTTTGTTTTTGTTCATCTTGTTCGTACGACCACCAACCCGACGAAGCGGGCGCGGTGGTCTAGGTCGTAATAGGGGAATTCAAACGGTCCACTACGGCAGCGTCCCATGCCGCAGCAAGGCCACCGTTACTCCCTGAGGCGGCCCGGTGTCAGGAAGGCGCCGTTAAAATACAGTCGGTCTGGTAAACCCCCTGGCTGCAAACCTTCCAATGGGCACGGTGTCGCTTAACACCCTGGATTAGGGGGTCGGCAGTTCTTGGTCATCGCTCACAAGCAGCCCGAACCATAGAAAATGGAGTGCATTCGCACAGTACCCGGAAGTAGAGACACGATTACACTACCACCCGATGATAAGGTCTGATTGTGATTCGACTAAGCCCCCGCACCAACGGCATGGTGCCTACCCTAGCGGAGGTTCAGTTCATTAGCCTCTTCTGTAAAATTATCGTGGAAAACTAAGTTTTGTATATTTTTATAATTGGAAAAAATTTATTAGAAGAGAAAAAATCGCCAAAAATCGCCAATGGCGATTTCCTAAATTTTTACGCGCAAATATCAAAAAAAAAATCGCCAAATTGACGCGATATCGCCAAATCTGGACACTCTGGTATACATATACATGCGTTGTTCGGTACTCTTGATAATAGCTTTGTTTCTTTGATTAATAATTATTGACAGCCGCGGTTTGACTCTCCCTTGCGTTTACGAAGGACGGAGTGACGAGAAAGGATGAAAATGGTAGTAGAATACTACACAAAGTAATCAATTAGTAGTGAAATTCCTATGTATTTGCAGGAAATTTGACATTTTAAATGAAATATTTAACGAAATATTATGAAATCAACGTGAATTATGTAATTATGTGCTATTTAACTGCATAATAACTGCAAGAGGGCTCAAAATTTAAATGAAACTCTGTAATATGAAGTTTATGTAAACATCGAATGTAAAAGAAATGTATGTTTTCATCAGTTAAATGTAATTTATATGCATATACAAATAAACATATGTATTGTACAAGTAAAAAAGTTTAAGTTCGGTCAAAACCGATGGGAAGTGGGCGTGGTTATTTTCCGACATTTTAAATTTTCAGCCGTTTGGAATGTTTTACCAAGACCAACAACTGTTCAAGTTTGGGAGAAATTGGTGGATAGGTTACCAAGAAATACACATGTAATCATAAGTGGTCGTGGCTACGCCCATTTTCCAAAAATTTATAATCTTATTTTCTGCCTAAAGATCATTGTAAATATGAATTTTGAGTGAATAAGCTTCAGAAGTTACTAAAATATCGCAGTTTTCTCATTTCTGAAAACTACCGTTATATGGGAGGTTGGCATAGTTATTGGCGGATTTTGCTCATTTTCAATACCATCCGTCCTACGCTTAAAAGAAGTACACGTACTAAGTTTCGTTAAGATATCTTAATTTTTATTCGAGTTATTTTGTGCACAATCGGACGGACGGACAGACAGTCATCGCTTAATCGATTTATTTTTTCATTCTGAGCATTCATGTATACAAAAAAAAAAGAAGAGCGTAAGAAAGGGAGAGAGCTGTTAGTTTTTTGGGTTAATAAGCGCTTTCCATCAGAAACAAGTGATAATTATCTGTAAAGAAACAAAGCTAATGCTTGCTGCCAAATTTTTCACTAGCCCTGTCGGAGAAACAATTCTTATTCACCTCATAGCTGTCAAAAATTTACTATCCAGAGTACTTTTCTATCATGATGCAATAATACAAGGTGGTATCAGTTGTGACAGCTCAATTTGACACTGCCTTAGCTCAGTAGAATGAGAAGAAAAACGGGAAGAAATTAATCCGCATATGGGGGTAAAATATTTAATTTCACATTTTCTCCTAAACAAAATTTGTTTTTTTATAGTATATTCGTAATTAAATGAAATAAAATAAGATAAAATACCTTTTTAAGAAAACATAATGTGTATACTGAGAAAAAATACTACATTAATAGGAAAAGAATAGTTAAAGAAATAACACTGTTTCAAGTTGCCAACCGTTAACACCTTGTATTATTGATTGCATCATGCTTTTCTATCAATTGGCATAGGCCCACAGTGCAGCGAACAAAGGTGGCGCCGTCAGTGGTAACGCTACTTTGGTTTTGCCGATTTTGACTGATGTGGTAAATAGTAAACAAACCTTTGTTTACAAATCAGCGGCAAAAAGAAATTTGAATTATAAGTGAAAAATCAGTTTAAATTGTATTATGTAATTTGTGAGTGATTTTTGAGTTGAAGACTGCGTAAAGACTAATAAAATTAAGTGCCGTATGTTAAATTGCGACAGCCGTCAGGGTGGAAGATGCGTAGATGCAAGTGTAGCGCTGCGACGAATCGCTGAATGTTGTGTATATAGGGCGCGGCAAAGCCGTTCCCGAAATGTTTCTTTATTATTTTATTGAGAGCATTTCATCACAATGATTTTGCATCTGCTCCGAGCATCCTCCTTTAGCAAATTATCTAATCAATCCCGCTAAGATGCTGCCGCAGTTTGCTGCAGCAGCCTTAATTGCAAAGCAATGGAGTGCACTAAAACGTTTGCTGCAGCAGCCGCAATTGCAAAGCAATGGAGTGTACTAATTCTTTGTTTACTTGTGGTAAACAAAAGTCAACGCCCAGGACGGCGCAATCTTGTATTCTATCATTCTTGGCACAGGCCCTCAATAACTAAAAAATGGCGTAATGCACATTCATACACATACATATGTATGTACATCAGTGATGCTAAAAACAGCGCCCGCGGGCGGAACTCTTCAACGATCTGTAGTTTTTATATGGACGCGCACAGAGTAAAAGCTCTCTCTGGGCATCACTGATGTACATGAAGAAAGATATCTTCGATATAGTGAGAGAAACTAGAATACAAATATATGTACTTGAAACTGTCGATCATTTACGTTGATTATAAAATTATGTGATACTTTCCACGTTAAACTCGTTGGAAATTATGTCAAAATGATGAAACTACCTTCAGTGTCGACTTTATTTTGACCATGAATACGCCCGTTATATTCTCAACAGTTTTTAAGGAAAGTCTATTTCTCTTTTATATTTTTTAAAATATATATTTTATAATTTTAAAATTAGAGCCGCAGAGCTATGTATAAGGTAAGCAAAGAAAATTAAAAAAGCTTATTTGACCCCAAAACATTTCATGTTTTCGTTCAAATTTCAAAAGCTGCCACTGCATACACATGTATATATTTTCTCTTTGTAAGGTACCCTGGTCAAAGCAACATCGCAAAAAAATTTAGAAAAAGGTTTTTTCTTAACAGCGGTCGTCCCTCGGCAGGCAATGGCAAACCTCCGAGTGTATTTCTACAATAACAAACAGCTTCTCATAAAAATACCATCGCCGTTCGGAGTCAGCGTAAAACTGTTGGTCCCTCCGCTTTGTGTGACAACATCAAGGCGCACGCCACAAGTCGGAGGAGAAGCTCGGCCAAACACTAACATATGTGTAAGCGCCAATCTATTATTATTATTATTAAGGTATCAAAATTTGTGCTACGCGGAAAATTAATGTATCCTGCGAAATGAGCGAAAAAATAAAGTATCTTCCGAAAAGTTGCACAAACACTAGGGTACCCATCGAAAATGCGTTTTTTTTTGGAAAATCAAGATCCTACCCCCTAATTTTATTCGTTCTTATGAGAAATATTGCGTATTTTTATAGATTTTTTGAAGGTCATTTAGAGGTCAGAAAATTGGATTTTTTAGGTTTATGCGTTTTTGAATGACTATTTTTGATTCGATTTCAAAGATCGAATATGATCTGAGAAGAGGATGTATAGGTCTTTCAAATGGTATATAATAATCTATTGTCGGGCTAGGCTTTTTGGGATTTTTTATCGGGTAACATAAAAAAGACCCATGTTAAATACGGCCTTGAATTTATATGTGTATATGTACCGGAATTTCAGATTTTTTGAGCAGTGGGCTAACGAGTGTATCAATATTTACTAAAAATTGATATATACAATCGCTGTTTAGCAAAAAAGTGGTTTTTCAAAAATTTTTAGGAAAATGGGGGTAGCACCGCCCACTTATATGATATATGCGTATCTCAAAAACTACTTGTCGGATCTGGACGAAATTTGTTATACACATTGTGTTTAGCCTCCTTAGGTACTGTCTTGAATATTTTTTAAATCGGAAAAAACCTATTTCTCCTAAAATATAGCATTGGGTTTTTTGAAATTACCGTTACGTTGGTGGAGCCCGTCGTTTTTGTCCGATTTCAAAAAATTTCAATATGGTGCTTAAGAAGCCTAAGCGCAATGTGTTCGCCAAATTTAGTTGAGATCGGTCAAGTAGTTTTTGAGATACACATACATATAAGATATAAGTGGGCGGTGCTACTCCCATTTTTCTAAAAGTTCTTGAAAAACCACTTTTTTGCTAAAAAGCGATTGTATATATAAATTTTGAGTAAATATTGATGAACTCCTTAGCAGTGTTGAGCGTTAATCAATTATGTTTTCAATTATCTTGTTAATTAGTTTAATAAGTAATTGCAATTTAATTAATTGCAATTAAATTTTAAATTGCTCTTTGCAATTAAATTCTTTGCAATTAAACTTTTCATTGCACATGGCAATTAATTTAATTGCAATTACTTTTTGGATACCAATTAACCTATTTATAAATGCAATAAAAAGCTCGGTACAGGCCTGAGATCTGGATGGCTATCATATCCACGTTGCAGGCTTATATAGTAGGCATTTTTAATCGTTAATTTTTAATAATATTCAAAAAACAATTAAAAAGTTGTTAATTGTTAATTGTAATTTTCTGCAATTAACAATTAACAACTTTTAAAATTTCCTGCAAATACATAGGAATTTCACTACTAATTGATTACTTTGCGTAGTATTCTACTACCATTTTCATCCTTTCCCATCTCTCCGTCCTTCGTAAACGCAAGGGAGTGTCAAACCGTGGCTGTCAATAATTATCAAACCATATATTATTGAATCATGCTAGAGAAGTAAAGAAACAAAACTATTATCAAGAGTACCGAACAACGCATGTATATGTATACCAGAGTGTCCAGATTTGGCTATTTCGCGTCAATTTTTTTTTTTGATATTTGCGCGTAAAAAGTTTGGAATTCGCCATTGGCGATTTTTGGCGATATTTTCACTTCTAATAAATTTTTTCCAATTATAAAAATATACAAAACTTAGTTTTCCACGATAATTTTACAGAAGAGGCTAATGAACTGCGTAATAAACTTGACTTAAGAAGCATATTAAAAGACTGTCAAAAATGTTTAATCAACCTAATCGAAGAACTTTTGAAACGATTAACTAGTCAAGTAAATACTTTAAAAAAAAGCTTTGATTTTGTCACCAGAAAGGTGTGTGAATCACAAGAGGGTGAGTTTCAGGGACCTGCTAATTCACTATTTGATTTTGAAGGAAAGAAAAGCAGCGGAAACTGAATATTTAAATCTTTTAACTTTCCCATGGAATAACTTTTCTCAGAACCATTCCATCCGACTCTGAAGAATTTTGGATACTTGCTTACGGAGTGAAAACCGCAACAGTCAATACAATGTTTAGAAATATAAGTAAATTCATATTATTATCCTTGCCGCACTCACATGCCTTGTTGAGCGCGTTTTCTCCATAATGAATTCAACAAAAACTAAGATTCGAAATAGGATGAGGTTGGAAAGCCTTAATTCAATAGTTCGAATAATGTGTTATATGAGGGCTAATAGTTTCTGCTGCAAAACGTTTCCAATATCAAACAGTATGTTATCAAGGTTGAATAACTCAACGTATGGCAACAACAGAAATGTAAATGATTCAGACACTATGGGTGATTTTGAAGAAATTGCGGAAATAGCTGGTCTCGCCTTATTATAGGTTTTTATTTAATTTTTAGCGCCGAGCACTTAAAAGTGGATTGTGCGATTAATCAATTAATATGAGTTATGATACATTTAATAATTGCGCAGTCCTATTGCAAAATGTGTTGAAACAATTATTTTTTAAAAGTATGCGTATTTTTAAAGAAAATTGTTTGTACATCACTTGTATATAAGTGATTTGTACTATTTATTATTACCCTCTGAAGGTATTATATTCGTTTTTGGTTTTAAAAACTATATTATGTAACAAGATCTCATTTTTAAAATAAAAGATTTGTTAAATCGATTTCTTGTATTTCATTAAAAAAAAAAAATTGGCGATTTTTGGCGAATTTTTTCAGAAATTGCGCTTTTTTTTAACAATCTGTACACCCTGATTTATACACATAAATTAAAGAAAACCAAAACGAGTGGATGTAAGAGAAAAAATGGCTAAAAGGTCTAATAAATTCAGCAAAGGCAAATATTTTCTATATAATCGCTGTATTTTATTAATTGCCAAATCGATACTCTTCTTCTGCATCAAAGCAACTGTCAAAAATTTCCATCAGTAAAAAGTTACGAATTGGCACATAGTAAAAAGTTTCTCCACCATAGAATTTTTCTACTGCTAGGCCTCATAGGCCCTCGCAACAATAAAAAGCGAAGGTATGAAACCAAATAGCATTTTTTTAAGTTTTTTTCTAACTTGATACTTTGATACTTAAAAATTAAATTAGTGATACATTTGACCCTTTTTTATACCCGAGCGCACTTGTGCACAAGTGTATTATAACATTGTTCACATAACGGTTGTTTAAAACAGGCATAACGGACCGAGATAGATATACACAAACAGTGACGTAGCCAGGATTTGGCTTTGGGGGGGATGAAAAAAAAAAATTGTCATCGATAACTTAAATTTGTGACACACAAATCGCCTGAGCGCATTCTTTCATATATTTATGTATGTGCCAGTTTTACCTTTATATATTTTTTATCTACTCGTTTATTCCATGGGGTATTCATGCTTTATTGAAATTTTAAAACTTAAATTACTATACCGTTTTAAAAGCCTTTTTGTCTTCGCCGTCTAGTTTTTGCCTTGATAAGTTTTGAAAAAAGGTTTTGAAGGAACCATTATATCACATTCCTAGGNGAGCGCATTCTTTCTTCTGCCAGTTTTACCTTTATATATTTTTTATCTACTCGTTTATTCCATGGGGTATTCATGCTTTATTGAAATTTTAAAACTTAAATTACTATACCGTTTTAAAAGCCTTTTTGTCTTCGCCGTCTAGTTTTTGCCTTGATAAGTTTTGAAAAAAGGTTTTGAAGGAACCATTATATCACATTCCTAGGCAAGTTTTGAAAGAATATTTTCGATACTAAATTTTATTAAAAAAAAATGTTGAAATCAGCTTCATATAGAAACAGTGTCATCGTTAATTAATAAAGAGATGTTCGTAAATATTATAACTTTACAACACTCACATATTGACTAGATTTGACTATTTATTTTATTATATTTTAATTTGAATTATTTGTTTATAAAAATATAGTTTATTCCTTAGCAAACACTAAATGAAAATAAGTTTAATCTTTGAACAACATTAAAAAAAATCTACAAACTTTCGTAAAAATTTCGAACTTTCTATTTCAATTTTATCCCTTAATATTTTGCAGTTTTTTAGCTCATTCAATTTTAGTCTAATAAAGTGCAAATTTAAAGTAGCTGTTATTTATAGTTGATGTATGGCATATTTGTGACGATGTCGGTAATTATATTCCATATTATCTAAGTATGTTCGACGATTTTTTTAATTAAGAAAATGAGCAACGCCTTCATCAAAAAAAATATATATTAAAAATCAACGATAAGTCGCAGCTATGTATTTTAAACTTGCGCTTTATTTGAATTGATCGGGCTACAAAACTGCATACTCAAAATATGTATTTATAGGAAATCTAATTAAAAAGCTTTACGAAAGTTTGTTGATTTTTTTAATGTTGCGCAAAGATTAAACCTTGGATTTGTACGGGTTTTGTTAAAGTATAAACTGCATTTTTATAAACAAATAATAAAAATTATATAATTTTAAGAT
>NW_016165622.1:1151-26945 GCF_001687245.7 Rhagoletis zephyria | reverse complement strand
CCTAATAAACAATCGTGGTACAAAGCTCAATAAAAATATTAAAAAATGAGACTGAATGTAAATTTTTTGGTGATTCCGATAGAATATCTATCGAGAAAAATATTTGTTTAGGAAGAATTTTCTTTTAGGCGACAAACTCCTAGAAATTGTTGTGACAATTGTAGTACTTAAGTTAGCAGAACGCAGATTTGCAGTATATCGTTAAGAACATCTGTTTGTTTATGTACTTACATACATACATACATTTATAACAAAGTTGCCTTCGTAAGACTGAGTATCTTTCTTAAGCTGTCCTTTACTTTTGTTTCTCCCTGCCGAAAGAATCTTTTTGAACTTGAAAAAAAAATGGTCCAAAAATATAAAATTCCTGAAAATGGATTTTCCATAGATTTTGTATATCTCATTTTAAATTTTCTTATTTTGTTCGTATAGTACAATTGAAACGATTGCCAGGTTGAAAACAGTATCAAGCTAAAAAATTATGAAAGTTAAACTAGATTAGAATACGTTGTAAAATCTTAGCGGTTCCGTGTACAGTTCCTGGATATGAAAACGAAATGATGTCATTTTGATCAAAAATATAAAATATGAACATTTGGCATTTACAATTATTTTATGGTTATAGCTCGATTGCTCTGAAGATAGTTCGAATTCTGCGACATTGTACTTCCAGTGTTTCAAATCCAATATGGCACCGATCGGAACATGAAACATTGGCTCACGCCGGCGCAATTCACAAAAATCGGCAGTTGATCGTGCGACTAGAGCCTAAGAAAAGCATCCACGTAAGTGAACAACTTCGAGCACATTCCTCGCGAATTCATGGAGGACGAATTCAGGAACGATAATCACACGCAAGTGCAATGAAACGGTATGCAGAAATAAGAGATATGCCTTCTAACGTCCAAAGCACCACAATCAGAGTAGGTAAGTGTGTCACAAAAATTCGTGAGCGTGAGTTGTTGGTGAAAATGTTGGACCAAAATTTTTAAATAAAAAACATAATAGTTTGGGTCCGCAGATAAATATAGTCATACCTTAAAATGGTTTAGCTCTACCTCGCAATTGCGCAACATATCTTACAATAAAAAGTTTGCTTTTCACACCTTCGATACGAATTTTTATCTTTTTTTTAATATTCTACCATTCTTTTAAAAAAACCTTCCACGGTTACAGGTAAGATGAATCCAATTGAGATTAATAATTAAAATAGGCCAGACTAATGTCAAAATAAAATAAATTAATAGAAAAAAATATTATTTTTTGAACACATTTAGGTTTTTTTTCTACATATATTACTTAATTATATATTTATTGATATCTCTAATATAAATTTTCGTATTCGTGATATCTACTTTTACCTCAAACTTGCTTTCACTTCAGCCTTACATTCAGGGTTATCCCTAGGTAATTAGCTCCCCTCTTGCCATAACTCCTTTTCCGAAATTCTCAGTGGGGATTTAGCCGAATTTACTTTATTTTTAATGAGGGGGACGATGGTAGACTTTAGTGGGTTTATTGGCAGACCCTAACAGGTTTATTCAATGACTTTTTCCTTACTTGACCTTCACCTGACCACGCACCTGATGTGGTGGAGACTAACGGACCTTGTATTCGCATTCAGGTGAGCGCGTACATAGATAAATAAAAGGATAAAGGCAAAGGTAAAAATAAAACAAAAACAAAGATGCGTAAAGATAAAGGCAAAAATGAAGATCAAGGTACATTTAAACAATTTACTTATATAATGGCAATAGCGAAGGGGAATATGTAGATGGAGAAAATGATAAACATAAAAGTAAAAACAAAGATAAATATAAAGAAAAAGATGAGGATGGGGATACCGATAAAAGTAAAGATGAAGATAGAGGAAGAAAGATAGAGAAAGGGATAAATGTAGATAGAGACACAGAGACTCAATCTGGGAACTATTTCGGGATTTTAGAGATTTTCGGGATTCTTGGAACTTATCGATATAATAATCGATATTTTTATCGGTTATGTTATCGATATTTTTATCGATTTTGTTATTGACGTTTTTTATCGACTTTGTTATCGATATTTTTATCGATTTCGTTATAGATTTTTCTATCGATTTTGTTATCGATTTTGCTATTTGATATATCTATCGATTTTATTATATAAAGATAAAGGAACAGAACAACATGTAATTAGAACGAACAGGGTAGATCCAAATAGCAAATATAACCTTAAGCAAAAGCAGATAAACACATCGGCGTAGCCAGAATGAAATTTAAGGGGGGGCTCGACCCTATTAAGCTGGCATTTCAGGGTACTATTTTATATATATATAAGGAAAATTTGAAAGTTAGGGGGGGGGGCTCGAGCACACCCCTGCCCCTACCTGGCTACGCCCATGGATATACATATGTATGTACGTAAATAAATATGTATGTAAATAAATAAATAAATAAATAAATATGTATATTGGTTATTAGACAAACTAGATAGATAGAAAAATTTCACTTCTCTAGTGTGGCCCTGGTGCACTTACTTTTTGTTTTAGTAAATCTATGTTATCCGAATTAGACTATTCATTATTACTGTCCTCATCCGGTTTTCGTCGAAGTGGTTCTGTCTTTTCTGTATTCTTCTTCACAAACCGACCTAATTTATTTGTTGTATTACCATTATATTTCCTAAATATAGTTTACGCTTTACGATTTACATAAATCTAGATTTCCATACATTCATTGCATTTAAATTAACTATTCTGCACTTTTGTATTCCAAAACCATTCCGCAGGCATGGCCGCGTTTGGATCATATAGCACACAACTCTGTAATAATATCTGTTATGACATTACGACACCTCTATCCAAATTGCAACAGACAGTCAAAAAAGCAAGCAGCGAAAAACCATGCATTCAAAATCGTACTAGCGGCGAGCTGAAAGCACAAAACAAAGGCAACCGCCGCGCGTTCGCACTGCTGAAACGAAAAATGTGGCTGCACTTGACTTAGCATTCACATTTTGACAGCTGGATTTGTTGCCAACAAAAGTCAGAACTGTCAGAAGGATTTTTCGCATCGAAAAATAGAGCAGAATCACCACAAGCCAATGCGCTTCCGCGTTTTTTTTTCAGTCAAAATTTGTGTAGTGCGTACATTGTAGAAAAAGTATTTCGTTGTAAAAATCGTTTGCATGGAAAATACCATTGGAGTTAGTGTTTGTCCCTTGGGTATGGAAGTCTAAAAATATCTGTGTATATTTAGCAGCCTCAGCTTCTTTTTATATAAGTACTAAGGAATGGGGATCTATGTATGTAGTACTAATTTAATTAAAAGGAACGCCTTTTAATTAGATAAATAGATAAATATTGGTATGCACGATGTAAAAAAAAACGTTTCATTGTAAAATATTTTGATATCTCACCTTTGCTGCTCTGGCATCTCACCGTCATCAATACCCAACCTGGAGTTCTGTCTTTAATTTAAGCGATAATGAATGCCGTTATGACTGCATAGATAGTTAATGAGCGACTTAATGGAAGTCTTGTTCGACTTTCTAAATATTACTGGGAACGAATAACCGAAGAAACAAAATTAAGTGTAGCTCTTCTAAAAAAAAAACTAATAACAAACAACAGAGAACATAAGAGTGTTGGCACTAATCGAATGATTTTTTAATCAATTGGGTAATTCGATTAAATTCAATCCGATTACAGTTAACAATGATTAATTGTAACCTGATTAAACAGTTAATCGTAACCTCGATTAATAAAATTAATGTTTAATCATATACCCTAAATTTGATTAAGTAGGTTTGATGATTAATTAATTTATGCTGGAATTTTCCTATGCGCACAAAGCCAATTATGGGTTTCCTCATCAATCTAAGCAATTTGGGAGGCATTTTCATTATGATCTATAGCAACAGACTTTCTATGAACCAGGTTTTAATATCCCTCTGCACATGTGCGCAGGGTTGTAAAAGTTCCCTGATTATGTATTACTAATAACAGTAATCACATTTTTTTTGGATTATGTGCTTTTTATAAGCGTAAATCACAAAATAATTACTGTAACTGGTGTTTGATTTCAAATTCGGACAAACTGGACAACTTAATCAGATTTTCCTTTTAGTTAGATTAAAGATTAATGATTAAAATTAATTAATCATAATCGCAGCCAGCGATTAGCGATTAGAAAAATGTTATCACTAATCGTACAGTTGATTACGATTAATTAATTTGAATCGTCAATTGCGATTAAAATTTTAATCATTAATTTTTAATCGTTAATCAGATTAACATTTTGCCAACACTGGAACATAATATCTTTCAGGTCCCATAATGACGTACCCGATTTATAGTCTCACATTCCGGATTGGCAACATGCCTGGTCATTTCCTTTGTGCGTTAGAATGACAAGTTTTCCATGGAGATCAATTCTTATTGAATGCGCATATTAACGAGTGACTCTCGACGTCCCAGTTTCACCAATTGGGATGCATTCTTGATCACGTAACCCTCAACCTTTTTACCGGCATCAGCGACTAAGGCCATATTGAATGGATACGAGTATCTTTCATATGGCCGAAGATCCGTGTTGCCCATCTTATGTTAGATTTTAAAGGAACAAGATTAAGATGATTTCTCAGATCATTTGCAGACTTAGCAATTTACTAACCTTGAATATGTCAGAGAGCAGTAGAATTCTTAAGGAGAACTACATATGTCATAACTTCAGTTTGAATGAACCCTGTATTTTTATTTTAGACCAACTTGCTTTTTGCAAAATATGCCACCTGCGTAAATTGTTTTGTCCATGAGCCAATATTTTAAGTGTAAATAAAGTTAAAGGGAAATGCTACTGAAAAGCTGTCAATAAATGCAATCTTAGCACGTTGCCAGCTGGAACGCAAGATTGCTTGCAGGCGGATATGCGCTTCCTGCTGTTACATCTATCGAATAGATATTTTTAATGCATGCTTGCACTCACATATGCTATGTCACGTCATATGTTTGTGTAAGAGCATAGTACATATGTTATGATGCCAAGTTACAAGTCGGTGTGTGGAATATTAAAAAGTGCAATTGAAGGGCTATTTAAAGTTTTCTTACTTCATTTTTTTGACATAATATGCAAAAAATATACGCAGTTGACAACTATATGAGCACATATACAAACATAATATTTTGTATGTTTCCAATAAATATATGTATATATGTATTACTTATGAGCACAATCTCAAATAGAGCGTTCAGTAAAACTTGTAATGCGTGGCGTATGCGCAACTTTTTTGCCATCACCCTAACTACACTCAGAAAAAAGTCAGCTCACTATATTTCCCTCGACACATCATTTGGTAACTAGAAACACAGAAATATATTTAGCTGAATTTTTGAAGTGAAACTCCTTTAGCGGCGGTTTGTTGGTTGGGAGTAAATTGGCAAATTCAACGGAAATGATTGGGGCTGAAACAAGTGCTTCTTAAGTGTATGCACTTGGTATGAATTTAACAAAAACTTGCCAATGGAAGGTTAAAGAACAACACTTAGAAAAAGAGCAATACAAGAATGAAAGTAAAGGTGGGTAAGTACAAGAAAATGATAAAGGCAAAAATGAAATCAAGGTAAATTTAAACACTTCACTTATATACATAAGGGCAAAGGTGAAGGGGAATATGTAGATGAAGAAAATGAAAACATTAAAGTAAAACCAAAGATAATTATAAAGAAAAAAATGAGGATACCGATAAAAGTAAAGATAAAGATAGAGGAAGAAAGATTAAAATAAGGGTAATTATAAAGAAAAGGATATAGATAGAGACACAGAGACTCAATCTCGGAACTATTTTGGGACTCTAGAGATTTTCGGGATTCTCGGGACATATCGATATAAAAATTGATATTGTTATCTGTTTTGTTTTTGATATTTTTATTGATTTTTTTGTCGAAATTTTTGTCGGCATTGTCATCGATTTAGCTATCGATATTTTCGGATCTTATCGATACAATAATCGATATTTTTACCGATTTTGTTTTCGATATTTTTGTCGATTTTTTTAACGACTTTATTATCGATATTTTTATCAATATTGTTATTGGTGTTGTTATCGATATTTTTATCGACTTTGTTATCGATGTTTCTATCGATTTTCTAATCAATTTTGCTACCAATATTCTTATCGATTTTGTTATTGATATTTTTATCGATTTAATTATCGATAATGTTGTCGATTTTTGTTATCAATTTTGTTACCGATTTTGTTATTGATATTTTTATCGATTTTTTTACCGATATTTTTATCGGTTTTCTAATCAATTTTGCTACCAATATTATTATCGATCTAGCTATCGAAATTTTTATCGAATTTGGCATCAATTTTGTTTATCGATATTTTTATCGATTTTGTTATCGATATTTTGTTGGATGTTACCTTCGATTTTGTTATCGATAGAGTATAAAGATAAAAATGAAGTTAAAGGAAAACAGAATAACATAAATGTAATTAGAACGAACGGGGGTAGAGATAGGGATCTATGTACGTAGACAGAAAAAAGACAAAAATTATAGCCTTAAGCAAAAGCAGATGTACATATGTATGTATGTATGTGCATATGTATGTACATATATCACATAGGGTTTTATGCCTTGTACCATAAGTCTTTCTCGCGCACTCATCCGCTTCTTCATATCCTGTGGCACCACTATTTATTATTTGAGACCTAGTAAAGATTAGCGATGTATTGCTTTCTTATAAACAGGAAGGGGTTTTCACTTTCCTACTACAGACTAAATGTCTTTAATAAAGGAGAGTTTTGAGTGGCCTAATTTCATCAAGTTTCCTAACTACAAATAGGTGTCACAACTTGCAAGCATTGCAATGTACGAAAGCAGCCAGATTAGGTTCATATATTCATTAAAGATACTTCATTATGATGTCAGATTTCCACTTCCAGTTCTGGCCATAGTCAATTTCTATTATCGGATAATCAATGTCGCTACGTTTGGCCGAAACTCTGCAGAGCATTTCAAATTTTAGTCAATTGTTGCAATACCCAGGTGTGTATCTAATGCTGCCTGGAGCATCGTGCACCATGCTTCAGGAAGTTTTTATGAAATAAAGGCTGTTCCCATAACTGCATCTGTTATGATTCTTTTGCTCGCGCCAAATGCAAAACATCCATTTTTGTTTAAGATTTTTTCAATGAAGATAATGAAGAATCGTAAAAATATGTACTTATATAAGAAATGTTTTGTAAAAAGAAATTGAAATTTGTATATTAAAAATTTAATTTTTATTTCATAAAGTTTACTTGACAGCTTTCAACTATCAAAATTTAAATTCGACATAAAATTTGTGATCAGTGACTCCTAAAGCCTATTGGGGCTCACTTCAAAGATTGACAGCTGTCAACTGTTAGAATTTAAATTTAACCTGAAATTTGTGATCAGCAAATCTTAAAATATATATAAAGGATGTCGCGTTTATGATATTTTTATTCTTATTTTGATATGAAGTGACAGCTGATTTGACAACTGTCAACAGTCAAAGTTTAAATTTGACCTTAAACTAAACTTGACAGAAAGTTACAGTGGTTTCGAAAGCCTTAAAATTCATAACCAGTGAGTTCTGAGGCGTAAGGGGTGTAATTTTTAGTTAGTTTATTTTAATTTTTAGAGAAAATTACGGTTTTTTTGATAGCTGTCAACTACTAAAGTACAAATTTTATGGCATAATTGCATTCAGCATGACGAAAATATTAAAATCCTAATACTTCATTTACATCAGAGAAGTCTTTCTAATTTTTCGCGAAAAAACATAGTTTTCCAACCACTGTGCATCGTGGATCCATCCTATATCACCGCCTGTTGTCACCGTTAGTTGTTTTTGTATCCGCGCACAAAGAGTCGTGTCCTGCAGAAGGTTATCAAAGGAACACTCTTTGTTTAGCAGTGGAGATATCCAGACACACTATTGGGGAAAAGTTTCGATTTTGACGGCTCCGAGACTAACAATAGAACTGGAGCTGATTTTAGTTCTTGGCTTCATCGCGTTGTGACTTACATATTTTTTCCGAAAATGATTCTGTGGCTTAGTAACACAGGTTTACAAAAAAAAAAATCTGCATATTGAACCAAACCTCTATACCCCTATGTTATTCGACCCCCTGAATGCGAATCCGACGTCTGATAGCCTCCATCGCGTCAGGTCCAAGGTTATTTCAAGGTCAAGTAGGGAAAAATGCATTGACTGATCCTGAAAATTCAAAACAAAAATCTTCTGAATTTTACCTTGGGATGACCTATTCGGATTCAGCGTCGAATAGCATAGGGATCTAGAGTCTTGCATCAATATGCAGAAACTTTTTTTTTGTAAACCTGTGTAATCATTAAAGTTCACAAGATTCCGCTTAAAAGCTTGCGTAGTTAACTTTTGATTTAGGTCGTAAATTTCAAAGATTAATGAAAGTTTCTGGGCTCTGCAATAAATATTGTTGATCGATGAAATAGTAGTTTCAAACTTTAGACGTAAATAGCTGCTACCATAAGCTTTGCTTAAAACTATTACATACCAACAAATTTTTGTGTAAAAAAAAAAACTCATAGTTGAGACTGAAACTCCAATGCCAGATGTTTCCGCAATCATCAACGCCAAGAACGACAAAGTAAAGTTGCATACAATCGTGCGCTTACATATTTAGATATGTGTAGCTAAATGCATGTGCATAGTTGTATATATGTATGTGTGTAAGTTGCACATCCTTCCTGAAGCTGCCACCGTGCACATTTTGCAACTCAGCTACATCTCTTCAAACATTTATCAGCAGCAACACGTAGCGACTATTTCTTCCACTTTGTTCGGGTAACCCATATCTTCTCGATACAACCATACATACATATGTACATACTAGGGCGGGTCAATTTGTATGGAGCGATTTTTTTTCGATATCATTTCTAGCAGATTTATAAAATTCTAAGAAAAAAATTCCTCCAGACCATAGCTCTAAAGTCACTTTCGAGCCTGCGCAATTTTAAAAGAAGATATCTTTAATTTTAATATTTTTATTGAGCTTTATACCACGATTATTTTATAAGGAAAAATGGAAAGAGCAACAAAGTGTATGCAGTAGAAGTTATAGCAGCTATTTCGGAGAAGACATCTTTAATTGATGCTAAGTTAATATGCAGATTAAGCTCTACTAAAGTATTACGAATATTTTTTTTTTTATACAAATTTGTATTTGGGGGATGGCGCTACAAATCAATAGCCCAGTCAAGTTGGCTCAAAAAATGGAGTAAGCTAATTAATCTTAAGTTTTAAAATTTCGCCGGCTCGAAATTAATTATAAAGCAATGGTCTAAAGTATTTGTTTCTTAAAACGTTATGTAGAATCCGAATCTGCTAGGAACGATGTCGAAAAAAAAATTTACCCGCCCTAATACATACATCCCATTCGAGTTCTTTTTTTTATTCTCGGCATGCCTGCTGGCAATAGTGCCAACACTTATCATCGTCGCTTGCCTTACGTTGTACCTCTCCGAAGAAGCTCGACTCGTTTTAATGTCGCTTCAGGTAATTTCATTTAGCGAAATTCGCAGCAACAACATTGGCAACATCAACTGCATAAACCACAACAACAACAACAACAACAACAACAACAACAACAACCACAACGACTACAATAATGACTCTGACAACGGAAGCCATACCTGTTGGCAAAATATTATCTTGTTACAAAATTTGCCGAAACATATAAATTGTGTTTACTTATAGAATTTTGTGTGCTCACGTACATACATAGATGACAGCATTCGCATTCATGTTGCATTCACTTAATTTCGTTCCTCATAGCCGAGCGTTCATTACCATCCAACAAAAAGTTACTGCTCGCGCACATTTGCATTGTTCAAATCTAATTTAAGTGTGCGTAAGTAAGTTTCGCATTGTTATGTGTTTCTTCTTGTATAGTCAAATACAGTTTCAGACTTGCATCCGAGTCTCTGAGATATGAAGAAGGTATTTAAAATGAACGAGATAAAATGTTTTTCGAAATCTAATTTCGTAGCAAAAATAATTTAAGAATTTTTCGAAAGAAAGCTGTTATTTGTGGCATCTTTCCAAGTGCTTTTAAAAGTGCTCGCCAGTAAAACTGTTCGTCTTTGGAGGTTAAGAAAGCATCAAGCTAATTTCTTGTACCTTCAACTGAAGTGAAGCTTAGTCCCGTAAGTCCGTTCTGCATTGAACGTAACAAAACGCTGGTCTAATGATACAAGGTCTGTGCTATAAGTTGGGTGGTGGTTTAGGACCTGCCATCCGCTACCATCGGGATAAGTTTTGAACACTTGTGCGACATGTGTAACTCACGTCTTGCTATAATTAGAAGAAGTCGAGGTATTTCTTTATTTGTGACCCAGATTTATTTTGCTTCAAATTTCAACAGAGTACTTTGGACTGAGTATGCTCTTGAAAAGTAAAGACATGTCCCGTCGTACAAAATCCACACACTATAAGTCACTCAAGATGCACGTGCTGGAAATGGTGCCGTGAGGTGGCCCTTAATGTGTTCCCTTCAGCCATGAAAATATTCGGCGTGGACCCCGCTGTTAGTATTGGAGGAAGGTCTCCTCTGCGATAAAACGACCAGTTAATTTTCATAACTTAACTTAATATTTTCATAATATTTTATGAGAAATCGTGATGGCGGTTAGTAAGAAACTTAAGAACCTGTAAGCTTTAGATTCTTAAGTTACGGCCTTACGCAAATTGAGAGTGTGAGAGTATCAGCCTTGCCAGATCTGCGTTTTTATATTTCTAAAAAATAAATGAACGCTACAATGTTTTGTTGCAAGAACTTTTTTGTTGTGACATTACAAGCGGCGAATTATCAATCAGCTGCAAAAGAAAATACAAAAACCAAATATGTTTAGTTCTGGCTTAAGTTGACGTGTTAAGTAATCTTTCAATATTTCTGACGGTAAGTTAAGTTAAGTTAATTCTAGACTAACTGAGCTTTTAGTTGGTACAGAAGAGAAACGACTGGCATGCTTTATTGAACTCGGCCAAAATCACTTAGGCGGTTACAGCGCCAATTAGGAAGAAGAGGAAAAAGAAACAGAACGGTGGGTATGCAGTGCTCCAAGAACAACCCAGAAGAGGTTGTAGGGAAAGCTCACGGACTGCAATACGTCGTTCATTAACGGATTACCTACGCCATTGACCCAAACTACAAGGGTATTATTTGCAGATGATGGACCTTTTGCCAGGGGCGGATAATAATCATTATTTGCTAAATTTTAACCAAATGATTCAACAAATTGAAATCGTCGTAAAAGAATTTTAACTATACTTACGTATCTATAATCGTACGTACTACTTTAATTTGCAATGATTTTTTATTTTCAAGTTTAACCAATAAAGATTAAAAATAATAGTTAATATTTGAGTTAATTTTTTTGTTAAAGGAAATAATTATTCCTTGATTTTTATTTTGTCGATCAAAAATAAAGATTATTTTATGATTTTTTTCACTCAAAGATAATAATTATTTTTGAGTTTTATTTTTTCAACAAGGCCATAAATAACGAAAATAATAGTTTTATCTTTTCACTTAAGAATAATGATTATTCAAAAAACTCAAAAGCTATACCAGCGTGATTTCAGACGAAACCATTTCGAAGGTAGCGACACCCTATTAAAAGGAATCTGTCCCAAAATGTTCAGGTGAAAATTTATTTCTGCATGGCCTTTTCAATTTTATAAATAATCATTACTTTTATGTTGAAAAATAAAGCTCAGTAATAATTTTTATTTCTGAGCGAAAAAATAAAAATCGTGAAATAATCATTATCTGTGATTGAAAAACTATAAATAAAATAATAGTTATTTCCATTGAGCAAAAAATAAAACTCAATAATAATTATTATTTTTAAGCGAAAAAAAATATAAAAACCATAAAGTAATTATTAAATGCTGATTTAAATTACTTTACTCATAATAAATGAACACCACGGATTACTCTCAGAATTCCTATGGATCTCTGAAATCTGAATAGCGACTACTTTCATTATAACATTAACTAAAGTGTCAAACTATTTCGTCTACTTTTGACGAGCATAAAACTAGTATTGTTGGATTGTTCAGGTCATTCTCTCTTAATTATATTCAGTGTTTATTGCACTTTCGTGGAACTAACTGAGAAATCAAGGGCCTATAATTAAATAGACCACATTGTTTGCCTTGGTCTGGGAATATGCTCAAAACAAAGCCCTTAAGGTTGACAAGTAGGCAGTCAATACTAAAATAAAGAACGCTGTCGTTCTGAGGGCAACTCTTTTAAACATTTCCTCGGTTTTTAGTTTTGTCAGAGAATCAACTTTTCTGTGTATTCATTCATCACCTGATTTTTAGGGAAATTATTATTCAGAATAACTGAAATAGTTTCCCTCCTTGTCTCCAGAAAGGCAGTTGGAAACCAACCTTCGAACATTTGCTGAACTGAGGAGCACAAACGCCGATAACACAGTGGATCACCATTTTATTTTATTTTTTTCACCGGATGCCACTATCTAATTCCTACGTAGAACTGCTCGGTGATTCCGAAAATCAAGATAATTTTTTTTCTATGTATAACTTTTCGAGATATTTGCAATTTATCGTCATTCAAGTAAAAAAAATAGGCCTGAGAGTTCCAGAGAAATTAATTAATAATTCCAGATTTTCTGATTTTTTAATGAAAACATTTTAAAAGTTCAAACTTTAACAGGGGTAAAATAATAAAAAAACGATTTTTAGGTAATTTTTTTTACTTTACCAATGAAGAAAATCGATGGATAAATAAGAAAGGAATGAGTGGTCAAATGAAAATGCGCAAGGAATTTTTCGTTTGAAATATTAACAAATAAAACTATAGTTTAAAAAACTAAAACCTCCTTATTATAATTGCCACTCGTACTGTCATCAGGTATGTAACTTGAGAATAGAAATCGCTGCATCTTTTAGGCGCATCAATATTACAAAGTTACAAGTTATATTACTAGTTAATAAAAGGAAGGTAAAAAGAGTGTTACTTACTCCGGCGTACATGGCGTATGAGCCACATTCTTTCCTGCTCACTTTTCATACAAAAAAAATCGTTGTGCATTTTCATTTGACTACGCATTCCTTCTTTATTTATCCATCGATTTTGTTCATTAATAGCTTGATTTTCTTTTTGTAACAGACAACCAGACAATTTCGATACCAGAAGCAACAAAAAAATACACGTAAATGTAGTTTTTGCTCTAACGCCTTGGCCAGTACAGGAATTTGTTGTTCTAAATATTTTTAGAAAATTTTGATTAGACAATTTTGGTATTTTGGATATTTTTCTGAGGACTCAATAGTATCGCAGGTTTGAGAATCAAATCAAAGCCTTCAATTAATAAGCCTGATAAAGGAATTGTGTTCAGTTCAACAGAAAACTAAACTCTCCAAAAATGGTGAGAGTATAGTAATGGATAAGGCATGCCTTGATTGCGTTTACCCGCAAAACTAAACTTTTAAATAATTCGCTATATTATTAAACGGGCGATATGTATAGCAAAACGAAGCAAGAATAACGCGTACCCAAACTTGTAAATTCCATTTTCCATCACCTTTAATCAGCAGGCAAGGAACAAAATTGTGCGCAAGCTTTGTGGAGAGAACTTCTTTTTAATACATACGTGTACTGATGTTTCAATGTTTCAAAGTCACAATTGAGTTTTTCTTTCCTTAAAAATTTAACAAATATAAGTACACGCAATACATATGCACATACTTTCTCTCAATTATTTGTAAGTATGTTTATTTTTTTCTACACGTAAATATTCTGATAAGTCCTTTGTTGGCTTTGTCGCCCATTTCCCAAGAAAATTCAGTTTAAACGCCTCGAGCTACATTTTCGTGCCAAAACGGGCAAGATGATGGAAGCAATTGGGACGCGGCTGGCGTCACGACATGCATATCCGCAGTGCCATTGGTGGGCGCCAATTTTGACATTTGTAGATAAATTTAAGATTTATTTAAATAAGTTTTTGCCAACTCTAATTTACAAGGCGGAAGCCGGATGGGCAGCCCACACAATTAAAGAAAATTAAAAAAAAAAACAAGAAAACCGTAAACTAAATCGTTCGATGTTGGTGAATTCGTATCATTTACTTAGTTATACCCAAGCAAGAATGCATGAAATAAAATTTCTCCCCAAAAACGATATTTTAGCGAAAAAAATAATAATAATAATTTTGACGAAGAAAACGTAGGCACGATTGAATTACACAAAAAAAAAAAAAACCTAGACACGTCAAATTAATTTTGGATCGTCTATTAAAGACCTGTATACCGTCTTTCTAGATCATTTTTTTAATTCAAGTTTGTATTGCAAATGAAAAAAATTCAAACTTTACGCTTAGTATCCAGCTCTTAAGAAAACGGCCAAGCAAAAAAAATGCCCATTTTTTCGTGTATATGAGTAGTACGTGGCGTATGAGTAACATTTTTTCCTACTCATATTTCAACGAAAAAATAAATATGCAATTTTATTTGCCCAGTCACACCTTTTTTATTTATCCATCGATTTTCTTCATTCGTTGTTTGATATTTTTGTAAGAGAACTAGCTTTTCCTGTTAAAATTTTAATTTCTTTTCATAAAAATTTAAATATCTTGGAAAAATTACCTGATATGGATATGGATATGCGAATTTCTTTATCTTCGGCGTTTTTTGAGTCCATAAAAAAACTTGAAATTTATCGAGTGTACTTTGCGTGGAAGAAAATTCACGACTCCGTCTACGGTGAGTCCTAGCTACCACAAGCTTGTACATTGTCTTACTAAAATTAAATGGGCTACAACACTGCATACCCAAAATCTATATAAAAAAATTTGTATTAAGAAGCTTCAAATTTTTTAACCAATTTTAAACTTTGTTCGTCAACATTAAGGCGCATGCTACATATCGGAGAATAAGCTCGGCCCAAACACTAACATATTCTTTAAGCGCCAATCTATTATATTATTTGTCTTAAAGCTCTAGCAGAGAATTCAAAATAATTATTTAATTTAAATAAAACAATATTATCACCAACTGATCTTTCATAGGTATTCAGTATCTAACTATTCTCAGAGGAGGAAAATAGCCGACGGCTTATTAGCAATCGGTACTACTTTCATAATCTTCAAAGCCACAGGAAAAATTGAAGTTTTTATTTAAATATTAACAATGTCAGTTAACGTGGGAGCTATGTTTGGTACTATTATCTTTAAAAATCTAGGACTTATATCCTCCACTCCGACAGCATTAGATTTTATGAAGTACAGACTTCTTATGACATCATCCTCAGTTACTGCATTAAACTGGACTGCATTGTCAGGTTGTCAGATTTATATATAAATAGTATGTATGTATGTACAACAAATTTTTGAGCATTTTGACCTTCCGACTATTTTTTCAATTGCTCGACCGTAAAACGAACTCGTTCGCATTTATATCCAATGCCCACAGATTTAAGATTTTTTAACAGACTTTTTTAATATTCAGTCTTGTCTGAATAAAAAACCGTAATTTTAAATGCGGAGAAGCTATGATTTGTAGGATGTAGGATGTCGTTTGCAGTAGCTATACGACTTATTTTTTGCTTTGATAGCCAATAGAACTTTTTTTGTGAACCACTCTTGTTTTTACTTTAAATTTTTACGGCTTTAAGGGCCGTTTTCTCAAGTAACTGGGTTTTAAAATTAATCCACACTTTAAACAAATTTTGTTCTGAAAAAATGTGTTTGAAGAGCAAAAAAATTGTAACAGCTTCTTGAGAAAACGCCATTTATATGGTTTATGTGAGACGCAAAATAATTAAGTATTTGATTTATGTATATCTGGAAAGATCCAAACGCTGTTCCAATGTATAAAATTAGTTGCATATATTTATTTCAACAAAAACAGCTGCTTAAACAAGGCTGATCTATACCAACCAACTAAATACATTTGTACATATATAGTACAACTAAACCAACCAACAATTAGAAATCCGACTGTAACTAATGCGAAAATGCATTGGGTATAAAGACAGCTGCTTGAAGTGTCCATTCATTCTAACTGTATTTGTCTGCAAAATTCAATAAGGATTAAAAGCCTCTGACCAAAAACATTTCCTATTTGCTTAACGCGCCAATATGTCTACTTCCGTTTGTTTGTCTGCAACTGCAATTGTTCGCTATGAATATTTATATTCACAAATTCCAATATTGTGCATACCAAACTCTGCACTTACATATATACATACATACATATGTATGTAAATAGATATGTATGTGGGTTAGTACTACCACGTTTAAGCATTAACGTACACACACATACTTACAAAAAAACTTTACACAGCAAACATGAAAGGTAACGGAATGCATGCAATCTCCTGCCAATTGGGTCAAGTGACAGCGACATGGATGATTGCCAGAAAAATTTTGTTGAAAAGCTAGAAACGCATGAAAGAAAATACTATAACTTTATAACATTGAATATAACATAAAGAAGTTGAAATATTTTTCCATTGAAATTTACAACTTTTTGCGTGCATTCAAGCTGCGTCTATTCGATTTTCCAACACAATTCACGCAAAGTGTAGCACAAATAAACATATGTACATACATACTCACATTTATGTAGAATCAAAAAAAAAAAAAATGTGTAAACGCAACTTTAAAATAAAATAGATGATACATAGAAAAATATGAAAAACTTCAGCGCAGCCATAATAAATTTCAGAAAAGGGAGAAAATTAACCGCATAAAACTGTCATGAATCTATATTTATATACGCATAAGTGCATATGAATGTATGTGTGTATGTATGTGTACACATTTTTAATAAAAAAAAAGCAAATTGTAGTGCATTAGTTTTTGCCTTAGAGATAAATTTCGACAAAAAATCGAGATTTTTTAATTTTCTCATTATTCGTTTATGTGACAATGTAACACGGAGATGAGGCTATTTCTGGAGAGTTGTAACAGAGGAGGCTGGCGTTCTTTTTTTAACCCGATCTAAAACTCGATCACTAAAAGGGAAGCCACCTTTCAACATGAAGTAGGAAAACTGAAATTTGGGCTGCACCAAGGCACATTAATAAGATAATTGATATAATGGCAGACGTCAAAATAAGATTGAGCACACAGAGGTTATTTTCTGAAGGCACATATTTTTGGCTGTAATTTAAGAAATGTATAAAGTACCTAGTATTAAAGTATTAAGAACCAATTTGGATAAAGATCCTGACATGGGAGCTTTAAAAAAATATAATTAAAAAAGAAAAACACTTTCTATTTTAAAAATTTTGACGCTAGGGTAACCAGACGGGCTTGCAGAGGCATGCCGCATTTTTTCTTTTTTTGTTCGTAGGAGAGGGAAATACTTTATGCACTGACCGGGGGCGCTAGTCTGCCACCTACACTGATACATTAGTGGTACACAGCAATGGTCACATACTGATCTATGGCGCTTTGGTGTGGGGGAATGCCGCAAAAAAGTCCTTATACCTCGGACCAATAGAGAAGGTTAAGCGCCTCGCGGCACTGTGCATCGCGGGAGCGCTGAGGTCCACTCCAACTGCAGCTCTTGAAAAAATTCTCAGTTTACCGCCCATTGACCTTTTTGCAGAAAACTGTGTTGCTAAATCCGCACGGCAACGGGAAGGCTGCCGGGCTTTCAATGTATTCGCAGTGAGGATAGCAGCAGACCGCTCAAACATAGAAACGACAGTCAATTCAGAGGTAAACCTATACGTAGAAAGTCAGACGGAAACTAAATAAGGAAGTTACCTTATATAATATACCATCCATAAACGTCCTTCGCAGCCGGGAAGCCGCCGACAGAAGGCTGCATACCTATTGGGTGCTCGGCCACAAGGGAATAGAGGGTAATGAAATAGCAAATGAGACTGCCAAGAACGCCACCAGTCTGACTTTACAACAGACAAACTACATTCTTAGACTGCTTAAACACTCGTACAACAAATAAATAGGAAGTGTCGTGAGCGGCAGACCAGTGAAACCTTGGAGCATCTTCTCAGCCGATGTCCTGCACTGTCAAAAACTAAATGACTAAAATGCTTGGTAGCCTATCAGCTCGAGAAGTTAGAGGACATTTCAAAAGTAGAGCTAAATTTCTAAATTCACAAAAACCGTTGACATTCTCTGTGATGTTTACTTTCACGCGTAAAAACGAGCTCCAACTGGCAACGCTAAGGACCCACCGGTCTATGTGCGGCTCAACGGCGACCAGATTAACCTAATCTATTCGAAACAGTTTTTTTTTTTTAAATTTTACTTACTTTACAGCCATGTGTTGGGTGCTGGGCTTGGGATTCGCCATGTAAAAAATTCAATCCAATGAAAAGACCACAGCCAACAATCAACGATAAGTCCCAGCTAGTTCAAACTACATAGCACTTTATTGTACTAAAATGGAATGGGCTACAAGAGGCGTTCTATAGAGAACCTTGGACTCCAAATTAAGCGCGGACTTTTAGCACAAATTACCGACTCCACTCGATTCATAACTCGCATTTGCGCAAAATTAGCTTAGTAAATTACTCACTCGTACATAGTTATTAAATCTAAACTGATGTCAGCACTTATATATGTATGTATGTAAGTAGAAGCTAATTAGACTGCTTAGCAAAGATTCCACTAAAATTAAACGGCTCAACCAAACACAATCGCGCACCTACCAAACAATAAATCACTTAGACAATGCAGAAGCGCCTTGAAATGGTATTAATGTATACGTACATATGTAAGTATGTATAACACTGAGCAGTTCAATATCCTTTTGCCAAACAACACTCTTGACTTGATTTTCCTTGGCCATTTGGCAAACAGTAAAAGCAATTAATGGCACCGCAATTCAAAAGATGCCAACAACACAAATACTAGCTCTTCATAAGCACACAAGTAGCCAGTACTCTAAGATCAGCAATGAAGCCCAACAATGTAGCCTAGCAATTGGGACACAGTTATTGTTTCAAGAACACTGTGCGCTGCTATGCTGCAGAATGGAACATGCAGCTGATTAAGTACTGACGAACATTTTGCAGTTGTATCTGTGCGTGCAACTGCAAAGCAGCAAGAAAATTTATGCTTTTCTTGTGCTACTCGTAAGCGTAGAGATATCTAAATATGTATGTATGTATGTTGAGCTTAGGGCGTGCCTGCAATGCAAATTAGGTAAAAGTGGGAAGACGTAAGTAGTTTTGTTGCATATCTTCTAGAATGTTGGCGATGCATAGTTGGAAACGTTTAAATAAATGCATTAAAATATGTATATACATTTGTATATATCTAGGCAAGTTTTAAATGTAAAATTGTTCTAAAAATTCAGAGTAAAAAATTCGAAAATTTAGATAAAATTTTATTGAATTTTTCTAAATGTTGTATATGTATATCCACACGACCAAGAAACCTACGTTAGCGGATGTTACGAGTTTTACGATAGTTTTCTAACTTTTCTCTGACAAAATATTGGAAATATATATACTGAAAAGGAGCCATCACTTTAGTAAATATTCTGTAAGAAGTTTTCAAACATTATTAAGTAAAAAGTTTTGTTTCACGTACTTGTTAATACAAAAATTTAACATTTTAAATTCCTTTTCAGGATCCTTATCACACAAATAACACAGTTCGAGGAAGTCGCAATCACACAAACTTTTTAAGGAACCATATTAAAAATCAGAGTAAATATAAATAAATAAATATATTTAACTAAATAACTGACTATTTTTTATAATTCCTTGGCCGCGCATGCGAGTGATTTTGGGTTACACTTAGGCTGGTATTCAGTACGTAAGTTTCATCTCAAGTCACCAAATTTGAGACCAGCAATTAGTGACTAATTTTGTTACTTGGGATGATTTGGGTATTCGGTAGGAGAGAGTCACTAAAAGCTCAGCAAAAATGTGTGCTGAAAACAAACACAGACAGTCAACTGATAGCATTTATGTATGCCTTTTGCTGGCGCTACTCCAAGAGTCTAATGACCAAGTGGTCAAATGCCGCTCGAGGCATTTGGGTTCGAGTCCTCCTCGGCCGCATACAGTTTTTTATTTTTTTTTTTAGTTTTTTTTTCATATTTGGTTAGTTTTATTTAATTTTTACCTAATATTTAGAAAAAAAAATTCAACGAATTTTTTGGTTATTATAACATTTTGGTTTATTTCCTAATGAAATTGTTGTTGAACAAATATTTCTTCACTTAGTTTTTGCGATTTTTTTCAATAAAACGGAAAGCAATTATCTTTCGGTCCATATTTTTCTCTTTGTGACCAGCTCAGAGCCAGCCGCCAAATTAGGGACTAGAGACTACTTACTGAATGCCAGGGTTAATTGATACTCGCATGACATGGCGTATGAGTGACAAAGGGTGGTATTATCACTTGCGAAGCGAAATATCATTGAGTGTTCGCGATGCAAAGAACTTATTATTTATCGCCTCCATGTAGTTATAAGGTACCTATACATATACTAAAGCTAGCTAGCGAGAGAGTAGCTTCAAGTCATTACCACTACTGAATCAATTACTATGCCTGATGAAGCCGAGAAGCTCCAACCGTTCCACCCCGGCTACCTAGCCCAGACTGTTGGAAAAGCGCGAACCAAAGTTTTTGAGTCGCTTCGACGACGGTTTTCCGATTTCACTGTTTGAGATCCTAGTTCCTTGAGTGCTGCCTGACTGTCGAAAAAAATAGTGGCTTTGTCTTCGCTCTCTCTGCTACTAAGTAAAAGACTAGCCGCCCTCTATATAGCGTAGATCTCCGCTTGGAAGACACTGCAATCGTTCGGTAGACGAAAGGATGGGTTGATCTGCAGGTCCCTCAAGTAGACACCGCCTCCGGTTACTTGTTCCATCTTTGAACCGTCAGTGTAGATGGATATACCCCCTCTGCTGCTGATCCCTGCTGCATCCCATCAGAAACCAGTTGGGTATCTTCGTATTGAAGTCCTAAAGAGGCGTAATGTAATCAGTGCATGCTTCTGTTTCAGCTTAAATTCCATTTAGCCGGCCTCTTTTTATTTCATTAAGTATTGTTGCATGCCTGAAATTGTTTGTCTTCCACGCTGAGGGCGCTCTTTGCGACGTACCATGGTAAAAAATCATGTTAAGCCCTACTAACTCGTCACGATATGCCAAGGCAAGTGACTCTTTGCACTTTTCGTATTTTTTTGCTGTTATTCCTTATGTCTAGAGCACTCCAACACACTAAGGGCCCGTGGGTTGCAATTGGACATCCCATAGGTGAGGTACGCTGATAGTCCCCACTGCTTTCCAAAGGTCCAAGTATGCTGCTAGAGATTCCTTGGCTCTCTTCTCTAACGGCGTTTTCGTTTCTACCAAAAAAGGTTACTTTCTCTTTGCCCTCTATGCACACATACTAAGAAGAAGGCAATGAGAAGGCAACATTTTTTTTAGAAACGAAAACGTCATAAATTATTTTACCAATTCAACTTGAAGTTCAGCATGTTTTTTCGAGATATTTTGCCTTGGGGAGTAGTTTCCCCAATTTTCGGCAGAGAAAAAGTAGGTACTTTTGTTTTCCTTGTGAACAACACCAGTTCTGTCTTGGGAGGGGCTAACACCTATTCCATTCGGGTTTGCCCACTTAGAGATATCACCTAGTGCACACTCCATTAGTTCACTTATCGTTGACAGGAATTTGAACGTGATGAGTATCACAAAATCATCGCCCTAGGCGACAACCCTTATGCTCTTTAAAAATCTCCAAAATTTCCTTCCCCACCTGTAGCCAGAGGTACCGTTGATTATTTTCTTTTACACATGGAGCCAATTCCTGCCACCATATGGTGCTGGATGACGTACTCAACGAGTACTTTGTTTATCGGCTCCGGCCGGACTTATTGAAGGCTCCTTCAAGTTCCAAAAAAAAGCTGCAAGGGTGTATTCTTTAAGTTCTAGCAAATTTTTTAATAGTACCTACTACTTCTTTTTATTGTTGTTGTAGCGGCTAATGAACCCCGCCTAGATCGACTTGTCCCTCAATCATTGTCCTGGAGACCCAGGAAGCGTGCAGCTTCTACAGGATTTGTCCGTATGAAAAGAGGCGTTAGCTGAGTGAGGTTTGGAGGGCATGCGAAGAGATGTCTCCTGTCGTGGGGTGTCTTGTTGGGCACATCTAACTTGCTCAGGTACGTGTTTAACCTACTGCAGTAGCCAGAGCGAAGTTGGGCTATTGTGGTTCGAGTCTCCCGAGGCAGACCAAGCTCTATCTTGTCTACGTCAGGTGGTTGTGTGGGAGTGTAGGTAAATACTGGGGCTTATGCATAAAAAGTGAGCTTAAGCTCAGACTCAATTTTTGCACTGAAAGGGTGAGCTCAAGCTCAAGAATTTGTACTGAAAATCGAGTCGGAGCTTAAGCTCACTTTTTATGCATGAGGCCCACTGGCTATGGCCTGTCGGTATGCTGTCGGGTCCAAAGGTTGCTTTATGAATCTCTGGACTACGGTTCTGCGTAGCACCGAAGCTACATCAACTTTTCCAAAGATGATTGCAACGGCTTTGCGGAAGTTACTGAAAGCACCCTCTCTACCCTCCCCACATCAACCGACGTTTACGTAGGTGAGCGTAAGTTTCGTAGGGTTTTCACTGCTACTGCAGCCCGCTTCATCGAATTTTCCTGCTGAATCGGCTGTCCCAGCTGATGAGCGTGACAACCTTCGTCAGGCTGATTCCGGAAATCCCCACATAAGAGATCTCAATACGGAAATGCGGCAAATTGTGAACGTACAGAAGTGGAAGAATTGGGAATGGCTTCGGACGACAGAAGCGAAATCTCTTCGAACACGGAGCGATGCGTGAGCTACTTTACCCGACAATTTGCGCTGCATCCTCCGCCGGACAAAGCAAAACGTCGAGTGACCAGAAGGCTGCCAACACCTAGTGCGTTTTCACCAGTGGTGAGGTTTAGACAGCCATCGGGAAGCGAAAGCCTCCAAAGACATAGGACCAGACGGAATATGCATGCTATAGTTGAATTTTCAAGGAAGCAGTTTATGTCTTTGTTTCTGTTGTTTCTTTTTCCAAACATATCCTTTGAGCTGCTCTACTTTAAAACGATATTCACAGTGTCATTTATATATTTATACAAAGGCATACAACTTACTCTACAAGTAGGTACTTCGACGCGCAACATTTATGGTGTCAAGTGGCATTTCCACCATTTCTTGCATTCAAAAAAACCCAAAAAAAAAAAACAATGTACCCAACAACAAAAAAGTGAACATAATAAAAAACGCAAATAGCCGCTAGTGCCGGATGCGAAAGCTGAGCAGCCGTAAGCATCGCAACGTTGCATTTCCTTCTGGTCTGTCTTTCGGCATTTGTTTGTTGCAAGAGAATGGCAAACACGTTTGTTAATTCAGCTCGTGCCCTCAAGGCAATTTGCACGTCCATTGCGCTACTCCACTCCTATTTATACATAAATATCTGCATATGTACTTACCTCGTATGTTTGCAGGTATGTACATGGAGTCATAGTCTTCTCTTTCCAATGGTCTGGACACCATGACTACACTGGCGTTCCTTTTACACTCATGAGTGTATTTCGTCGTCTACATGCGCACATACGAGTATTCACGTTCGTGTAAACAAAAACATAAACAATTGAATTTGCTCTGAAAAGGTTAAGGCGGTTCAAAAAAGAAAATATTTCGGTTTGTGCCGAGACCAGAAAACCTCCCCAATTGCGAAAGTTCTTTTGCATTTCAACTTCTACGGTACCCGTCGTCCAAAGAAACCAGGCAATACATCTTGCGTGGCATAGTTCTCTCTATGGACCACATTGCTGCGCTATGCAAAAAGACAGAAAAGCTGAGAGAATAGTAGAGCATTTATTTTCGTCGAGAGCGGTCTCTGCTTTGCAGTTATTTACCGAACCCAAAGAGCAGGTTATTTTCTTCGCTTGTTCTCCAAACTTACATTACTGGTGATATTAACGCCCTACAGTACTTCGAAGGAGGTGAAGCGAAGACTCCTGATCTGTTTCCAGGGGGTATTTTTCTTTTGTCCCCGTTTACCGCCACACAATTAGTTGTGTTCCTGGTGTTGTGGCCGAAGATGCTAAGGCCAGGAATTTTTTCCAAAGGACCACATATAATAATAATATCCAAAAGTTTACATAAAATATGGATATATGGGTATCAATTGAAAGAAGTATTCAAAACAAGACTAATTGTAACTTCTTTTTTCAACTATCCTCTTGGAACATGTCAAAAATGTTCTGGAAAATTATTATCCTTCAAGATTTTTAATTTTGAATCTTAGTTTAATTTAAATTCTATGAATATATAAAAGAATATTGAAGGTTAAACATTTCAAAGGATATTTTTTGAAATTCTTTTAATAAATACTTCCACATTTGTTCCTTAATTCAACAATAACAAATCATCAATGACAATAAAGAATAAAAATTTGAAACGGTATTTTAGATAAAGGATAATTGGATACATGCAAAAGCGATTTTAATTTAAGTAAATTGTTCAAGGCATTTTTTTATTCGTTATAATCATTGGAATACCGAGCCCTACCTGAATTAACGGCGCTATTAACAAAAAAAAAACGTTATTTTGAGAAACCGAAAACTTTCGGTTGTAAATCAGTACGATGTGAAAATTATGTTTAGTTAAATTTTTTTTTAATTTTTTTCATACGGAATTACAACCATTATATCAATCGAGAGTTGGTCAATAAAAGTTGGATTAAATAATTTAAAGTTCCTCATACCAAATAAAAATTGTTCTGCAATTGCACATATTCAGGACATACGAAAAAAAATTAACCCCTTTTTTTAAATCAAAAAATATTTTTTAGAGGTCGCTCAAAGCGCTGAAAGTTTTTCATGTTTCGTAGAAATAGTATAGAACTTTTGAAAATCGATGTTTTTCGATCGGAAACCTCTGTTTCTGTTCAGGAGATATCCAGTAATAATGCCCAATTATTAGTTTAACCTATTATCATAGTAACTATATTTATAGGTCCGCCAAAACCCCAGAAAATGCAATGGGGGGATAAATAAAAAAATTTGGACCACCTTAATGTTCTTACATACACACAAAAATGTTGGAATGGCAATTTTTTTGTAAAAATGTGTGATTTCACTATCGTTTGTTGAATTTTTTTTAGTGAACTTTACAAGCATATACGTACTTGTATGTACATTAGACTGCATCGCCACAAAAAGTTCCGGGTTTTCCGCCGGCATTACAAAATCTATTATATTTGAAGACGACCACCACAATATTTCGAAAAAATATTAAGATTTACGTGAGCTGAGCCGGTTTGAAAATACCTTTAAAAATGAAATTTTTTAAGAATGAAAATAATTTCATAAAAAAATTTTTGAAAAAAATCACTTCAGATGACAAAACAGAATAAGCTTAAAAAATCGGCATAAAAATATTTAAAAATCTTTTGAACGGAATCGTAATAATGGGATTTTTGTTGCTGTTTTCTAACTTTTTTCAAAGATTGATTTATGAAAAACTTGAATAAATAACAGGGCCAAAACTATTCTGATTTAGACATATGAGGTCTCGGTCTATTTTTATTTCTGTGCAAAAAAAGTCATTCGTGTCCCAATTTTTATACCCGAGCGCACTTGTGCACAAGGGTATTATAACTTTGTTCACATAACGGTTGTTTGTAACAGGCAAAACGAATCGAGATAGATATAGACAAATGTATACATAAATGATCAGAATGAAAAGAGAAATCGATTAAGCGGTGACTGTCTGTCCGTCCGTC
>NW_016165622.1:0-873 GCF_001687245.7 Rhagoletis zephyria | reverse complement strand
AACCACGCCCACATCCCATATAACGGTAATTTCGAGAAATACAAAATCTTCGATAAATCAGTAAATATTGAAGCTAATTTATTCAAAATTGATGATTGCAACAATTCTTTACCAAGAAATACGTTTATGACAAAATTTTGGAAAATGGGCGTAGCACCGCCCACTTGTGATCACATATATGTATCTCGCTAACCGTTCTAGCAATTTGTACCAAGCTCGGTATGATTATTGTGCTTGCCACATAAAAGCAAACCGTTGAAAATTGTTGAAATCGGACTAAAATTGAGGCCGCTTTTCATATAACGGTAAATTTCAGATATGCTTGAAATTTCAATATTTCGAAATTGAAGGACGGTAATTTACTCAAAATTGATACACCCCGGCTTACCATCTAGCGGAAGGTTTCGTAAAGGTAAAAAAACATATATTTAATACTTGCGCCGGGTATTTAATGTTCGGCTCCGCCCGAACTTAGACTTTCTTACTTGTTTTCTTTCAAATACCAAGACATCTTAATTCAACTTGGAATGACGCTCGTGCATCCTTCATTTCTCTTTCATCTTTTGAACAAGTTTATTAGCAAAGAAATAAAAAGGGTGAGAAATTTTTTAAGCCTAAACCGTTTTGTCATTTGAGGGGATTTTTTCAAAATAAAAGCTTTAAGAAACTATTTTTATTCATAAAAAGCTCCATTTTTGCAGGTATTTTCAAATCGTTCAGCTCACGTAAATCTTAATATTTTTCCGAAATATTTTGGCAGAAGTCTTAAAAGATACTAGGATTTGTAATCCCACCGGAAAAACGCAACTTTTTTTGTGATGCAATCTAATATACATATAGTATATGGCATAGTGCTCTTACAAGTCTTTATGT
>NW_016165620.1:8406-26962 GCF_001687245.7 Rhagoletis zephyria | reverse complement strand
ATTCATCATATCAATTTAAAAGTGAATTTTAGATTTTTTGTTATTTAGACGCTTTTTACATTTCAGGTGACCATATGCTTGTACATACATACATATGTATGCACCAATGCATTTATTTCGTCATGTAAATAGTCCTCAAGCATTGTTACGGTGACCATCCGTCCTTTATTTTAGACACACTTTTATTTTACCACTCGGTTCTTTATTAATTTTTACTAAATAAATGACACCCCCGCCTATTGTCCTTTATTTCTTACACTGCACTTTAAACCAAATCTGATATTTTTTCAAAGGCCAGGCAGTTAACCACAGATTTTAAGAGTTTTGTTTTAATCCTTAATTTTTGGGAAAACTACTTATAAATTACAAATTCTAGCTAGTGTTGTTAAAGGAAATATTATAAGGAAATGGAACAGGTTTTCAACAATCAACAAGGCGAACATATGCAATAAAATAATATATATTAATTTTTATTTATTTTGAAAAAAAATCCCTTTTTTTTCTTTGAAGAATAACTATGCATAGTTGAGTTGACAGGTTGCGCGATTGCATTTAAATAACCTTATCAAATTTATTCTTTGCTGATTCATTCACTCGTTCAATGACACAAACAAATATTTATTTCAAGAAAATTAACATTTTGCCATTTAATTAATTAAATAAAGTGAATGAGAGCTAAAAATAGAATGGCAATATAAAATCGAATTTTGCGTTCATTCAGCACAACGGAAATATCACCAACCGACCGACCGACCACTTGTTATTTGTTTGAACAAGAAGAAGAAAAACAACAAAAATTTTGCGAAATATGTATGCAGGTTTTTATGTATACCTGCGTTCAACTAATCAGCATCGAAATTCAAAATGATTGTTTGCAACTTATGTTTATTGATTTATTTTTAATAATTTTCATATAAAATATAATTCAATGTATAACAGAAACCACAAACATAAATAAAATTTCAAAGCTTGCACAAAAAAAGAATCAAACTTCAAAAAATTTTCATCCAAATTTCCAAATTTTTTATCAAAATATTTAGAAAAGTTTCGCGTATGCAGTTTTGTAGCCCATTAAATTTTGGTGTAATAAAGTGCGAGTTTCAAGTCGCTAAAAATTACCGTTGAGTTTTTAGTTTTTTTTTTTTTTTGTAGAGGGTCATGCGTTATATGGAAGAAAATGCGTAACACCCTCCACAAAAAAATTCGAATCAGCGGTAATTTTTAGCGACTTGAAACTTGCCTTATTAGACAATAATTGTGAATGGGCTAAAAAACTGCGTACCCGAAAGTTTTCTTAATATTCTGATTAAAATTTGGAAATTTTGATATCATTTTTAATTTCGTTGCTAATTAGTTGCACGTAGGTGTATGTATGTATGTATGTACATATATTGAAACAAAGCAAATTAGAATTTATTTTACTTATGTATACACATAAACACATACATATGTATGTATGTATTTACATAGCACTACAATATCTTACTAATTTAATGCCATGAATTTGAAATTCATTGAAGCAATGACGCTTCGACGATGGTGGTGGCAGCGATCGCTATTACGTACAACAAAACGTCACAACAAAAACACGCGATATACATATGTACATATGTATGTATGTATGAACAATGTATAACCAAGTTTATATAGAATTTTTACAAATAAGTCAATGGACTTTGAGCAGCGTGCATAGTCAAAGGTATAAACAATAAAATACTAATCCATGCATAGCTACATATGTACGTACATACATATGTACATATTCACATATGATTGTGCTTAAAAACAACCAGCAGGCTTCGGCAGCGAATCACCCAACGTTGACATACTTATGTATTTACATACATATAGACCTACTCGCACGTGTATTTGTACAAACATACAAACACATAAAAGCGCACTTTGACAGACTGCCGGTGCAGCCGGTGAGGTAGATGTGATATGAAAGTTGGCATTTTTAGAGGTTCGTAGTCTGTGCGCAAGCCGTTAATACGTACCGAAAACAAGATAAATACATAATAAAATATCAAAGAAAATGTAAATAAAAACAGAGTGGCTGAGTAAAAAAAAAATCAAAATAAATAAACGAAAATAGTATCTATGAAAAAACTCGGTATCAATGAATGAAGCAACAGTGCCCACGCGCCTTTATTGTTGCTATTTTGCTGTTATTGTTGTTGTCAATATTGGCCGCGTCAATGTGTTCTACAGATGGTGACGACGATGATGATGATGATGACGATGAGGTCTTAGCGCATGGTTTGTTGGGTCGTATGCCGGAAAAAGGTAGGCAAAAGCAGAGGCGCTTGCTTGCATGAATGGTCGTCGGTCGGGCGGGAGAAGACCACGGAACTTAAGCATGTTAAAAAAGTGAAGCAAAAGGAGAGAACAGCAAATATAAATAAAATATAGAAAAGTAGAAGTAAAACGCAGTATGGACAGCTTGAAATGCAAGAGAACAGCAATGCAGCAACAATAAAAAGAAAAAAACCACGCTCCACCAAGGCGTTGAACTGAAAAGCAGAAATCGCATGGATTTTGCATTTCGCGCGGCACTTCGTCCGCATATGGCATTTCCGCAATGCATACCAAACCAAATTAACATAAAAGAAAGACACTTTGTTTGCAAAAACTTTTTAAGAAATTTGAATAACCTATTTTGCTGTTTCGTGTGTATTTGGTTTAACGTAAATATGTGTGTAACTATAAAGTTTTCTTTCGTCGACGCATGCATTGACTCTTCTCCCTTTATTATTCCCACCACTTGCTAGTATTTTTCTTTACCTCGCCGTTTCACTAAAACCAGCAACTTTAACTTGTTCCATGTTTTTTGTTTTTTTTTTTTTAATGTCAAGTATGTACATACGTATGTATGTAGATATTGGTTTGTCAGTGTCAGTTAGTAGTGAATGGCGCATTGAAGGCGTCGACGACTGCGTCCGCACCAACTTCAACATTAATGCCACTCCATCTCCTACTTGATTCCATTCACAGTGCCATTGATATCCGTCTACGACGTCACTACCTCTTCTATTTACATAAATATGTATGTAGTATATGTGCACGATTGTACTCTCACTTTTGCCATTACATATTAACATACATACATTTGTACATATGCACGGTCGTTTGTATATTTCCATATTAGTTTGTTAGTCAAAACAGTCGGTTCATTGCCTCCTCGGTTGTTTGGTGGTTTCTTCACATTTATTATTATGTTTTTATGTTATACTTTTTAGTTTATACGCGAAACCATTAAATGAAGTTCAAGGCCACCATTTCAGTGAGTCTCTGTTCTCGTTTCACTTGCAATGTAAAAACAGCTGGCTTGTTGGGTGGGGTGGGTGACTTTGTGAGGGCAGTCGAGGTGCGGCTACATATGTACATATGTATGTGTGTCCACTTCNTTTTGCATTTCGCGCGGCACTTCGTCCGCATATGGCATTTCCGCAATGCAAACCAAGCCAAATTAACATAAAAGACACTTTGTTTGCAAAAACTTTTTAAGAAATTTGAATAACCTAATTTGCTGTTTCGTGTGTATTTGGTTTAACGTAAATATGTGTGTAACTATAAAGTTTTCTTTCGTCGACGCATGCATTGACTCTTCTCCCTTTATTCCCACCACTAGCTAGTATTTTTCTTTACCACGCCATTTCACTAAAACCAGCAACTTTAACTTGTTCCATGTTTTTTTTTAATGTCAAGTATGTACGTATGTATGTAGATATTGGTTTGTCAGTGTCAGTTAGTAGTGAATGCCGCATTGAAGGCGTTGACGACTGCGTCCGCACCAACTTCAACATTAATGCCACTCCATCTCCTACTTGATTCCATTCACAGTGCCATTGATATCCGTCTGCGACGTCACTACCTCTGCTATTTACATAAATATGTATGTATATGTGCACGATTGTACTCTCACTTTTGCCATTACATATTAACATACATTTGTACATATGCACGGTTGTTTGTATATTTCCATATTTTAGGTTGCTGGTTGGTTAGTTTGTTAGTCAAAACAGTCGGTTCATTGCCTCCTCGGTTGTTTGGTGGTTTCTTCACATTTATTATTATGTTTTTATGTTATACTTTTTAGTTTATACGCGAAACGATTAAATGAAGTTCAAGGCCACCATTTCAGTGAGTCTCTGTTCTCGTTTCACTTGCAATGTAAAAACAGCTGGCTTGTGGGGTGGGGTGGGTGACTTTGTGAGGGCAGTCGAGGTGCGGCTACATATGCATATGTATGTGTGTCCACTTCACATATAAATGCATACACTTATGGACAAAAGTAATAGGTGTACACACTGTTTTTGTTTAATAACTTTAAATCATTTGTAATTAAAAAAAAAAATGTTTTCTTTGTTTATATGTATTAAGATTTTACTTTATTAAACCAAAATACATGTGTATGTGGAAATCATGTCGTTTTATATTTTTAAACGAAAGTTTAGTTATGATAAAAAGATATCATTAGTCAAAATAATAGGTGCAAAACACTTTTTTCGAAATAAAAACAAAAAGTTGCGTTTATCCTTTACTTAGTCCATGGTTTTTTAATAACCAGTATATCCTCCATGGTTTTATGTAAGTTCCATTTCCATTCCATTAGGTATGGCTGATATTATTTTTTTTGACAGGTTTCCAATGGAGTAGCACCCCATACTTTCGGGGCTTTCTGCCACATTGCTCCTTATTTTGAAATGGAAAGCAATGTGGCCATTTTACCTAAATTGTGCGCTTAAAGTGGCTGACAATAATTTTGGCTAATTTTGGTTTTCTTTGTTTTATTTGCTTTGTTTACTTTTCGCTCATTTTCCAGTGAAAAAAGATGGCGTAGAACCCGCTAAAAAAAATCGACTTTTTTCACTTTCTTGTTCTTACGTGATCTTGTGTATTTCGTTCATGCTACAAAGTTTAGCCTTTTAAGCTTGTATATAAATTATCGCCGATTATTTGTTTTTACCGGGAGCCACGAAAATGAATGTAACACAAATAACTTGGGGGGGGAAATGCTAAGCTACAAATTTTGACATAATAAAAAGGTTGAAGTCAGTCAAAATCTTGCCAGAGATGTAATTTTTAAGCGCCTTCGAAAAGTAATATTTTAAGAAAGCATTGTCAAAATGTGTATATGTAATTTTTAATCAAAGTTTTTTAAGAAAATTGGTGCTACGTTTCCCTTGAAATAATACGGGGTTCTCCCAACTTCAAGTAATTTGTTCAGTGGTACTCGATTTCAAGCGGTAAAAATAAATGCACTGCAAAAAAAATTTAAAAATTTCCAAAAGCATCTACTAGCACAGAGTGGCTAGTACTTCATACTTCGAACTCGAACGCTTCCCGCTGTTTGTTCAAACTTTCAATCATTTCTGCTTGACATCTTATGAATTTCCTTAAGTGTTTTGCATAATTAAATGTCAGCTGTTGTGACTATGTGCCTACATATATACCTATGTATGTATGTACATAAGCGTTTTAGCAAATCTTTTATTTGCAAGGTCGCTTATTTTCTTATTGCTCAAACTTTTTCAATGGCTCTTAAAATTCGGTTCCAATGGTGCATTACTAACAATTGAATGCAAAAAAAAAAAACGCTCGAGAACAGAGGACACCCCTCAGAGCTAAGCAACATCTTTGCTGCATAATAAGCAGATGTGAAATTACAAATTCAGATTTTATCGATTTGTGCATTCGCGAATGTTCACAGTAACGAGATATGTTAGGTTATATCGTTTATTTGTATCGTTATTTTATCATTTTCTCTACAAAATAAATTCACAACTCTTGGAGCCAAGAATGTAGTTGACTGCCTAGCGAAACAAGAAGCTAACGCTGTACATATTTCATTGTCCAGAGTTATGTTGTGAGCTCACCAAAGCACATAAAGGGGATCATAAATAACTGGAACTGGGTAGACAAGATGTTGCACGGGCGGCTGAATGGAATGGCAAGGGCAGAGCTAAGCCAAACGATTTATCTGTCCTTCAAAAGAAACTTCTTCTACTTAATTAGGCATATAATATCTCAAAACCTCACCGGGTACTACAAGGTATCATTGAAGTGAGCTTAAAAAGATGGCGACTTGGTCATNACTATTTATTATTATTAGCGACTATTTACTCTAGTTATGTATATGTATATGTAGATGCTGGGAAGGTGGAGCAACAGCAACGTGCCACAGCTGACCTACTAAAACTCACTCTCGACACTTGTGGTGAGATTCTGAGGATGATGCGGCGCGGCGGTTATGGCGTCAACATTATCCTGTTGGCGAGAATTTAGCTGTGTAAAACAAATAGCGTAAACCACTTTGGGGAGTGTAGTGCTTGCGAGTAAACATACGAATTCTATAGACATTTACACAAATTCACAACATTCATCGTAACATGCTGAACTACACAGCGATGGTTTTCGATAATTCTGATATATGTTTGTATTTATGTTAGTTGATACACAAACTACATACAGTGTACATACATATATATGTATTTATATACATATACAGAATGTCTGCATGTTGCCAATGCCACCAGACGTTGCATGCTGCAAGGGGCANTCAGGGTTATGTTCACCTCAGTGTTTACTATTTATTATTATTAGCGACTATTTACGTTAGTTATGTATATGTATATGTAGATGCTGGGAAGGTGGAGCAACAGCAACGTGCCACAGCTGACCTACTAAAACTCACTCTCGACACTTGTGGTGAGATTCTGAGGATGATGCGGCGGCGGTTATGGCATCAACATTATCCTGTTGGCGAGAATTTAGCTGTGTGAAACAAATTTACACAAATTTACAACATTCATCGTAACATGCTGAACTACACAGCGATGGTTTTCGATAATTCTGATATATGTTTGTAGTTATGTTAGTTGATACACAAACTACATACAGTGTACATACATATATATGTATTTATATATATACAGAATGTCTGCATGTTGCCAATGCCACCAGACGTTGTATGCTGCAAGGGGCCATACTCTTCTTGGTTAAGTGTGCCACCGTTGTTGGTTAAGTGCATTGGCTTGCTCGCTGCCGTTAGCTTTTATTTGCATAGTTTGCTGTTGTTCTTGTTCGTACTCGCATTATTGTATTTGACGCTGTCTGGCCTAGTCATTGCTGTCAATTGAGCTGTTTGCTATACATAGTTGTTGGTTGGAATTGTATTTTGTTGCTGTCGGGTATTTCGGTCATATCCACTAAGCGAGCAAGCAACCAACCAAGCCAACACCACCTTTGTTACCCCGCCCCTCCCACCAATATGTAGCTGAATGAATGGTTAGTTAGTTAGTTGGCAGCGATCAACGCATGTTGTGTCGGCACGTAAACTACACACCAACAAAAAGATATATGAACATAGTATAACCAACTTACTACTCGTGCTAAATACCCTTTTACTTATGCGCCAGTTTGTGCTTATTTCCACTCGTCGGTTACTTCATCAGCCAACTGTGATTATGCAGTTGGAAGAGGAGGAAGAGCAGCGCAAAACACTAAGTTAGTAGGACACTCGTCGCCTTCGACAGAGATTGTTCAATTCTGTGTATGTTTTCCTGTTATAGCGACCATCGCAGTGTCGCTCATATGCGTGAAGATTGCACTGTTTTATGGGATAACCAAATGCCCGGTGTGCCTGTGCCACCACTCGTATAATATAAAGCGTTGTGGTTGTTCGCATAACCCACAAGTCGTTTGTCCGTTTGGGCGCTTAAAGAACCGTTGTACGTAAAACAAGCACAGGGTGCCATCAACATACATTTATGCTCTACCTTTTTAATCGTTTGTTATTGACTTCATGGTCAATGATATAGTACATAGTGCACTACCTGTGCTGTGCCTGCTTTGGCGGCTGTTTGCTTTTACACCAAATTCTACTTGGAACCGAAATCCAAGCTACTAGGCGCACTCAACATCACAAATCACTTGTCGACGACGTCTCTGCATCGGTGGCAAAATCTAAAGCTCGGAACACTTTGACGACTGCAACTTCACGACGTAACGACAGCGACATCATTTTGTCGACAAATGTCGCCTTGAAGCCAGCTTCTTAAACATTTTGAAGACCTCAGCGACATAGCAAACAGCTGATTTTAAAGTTTGACATTTTGGTATATTTATTTCACAAATTGTGTATTTTTATTTAAGTAAATAAGAAAAACATGAACAATCAAGAATATGTGATTAATTTTGCGACAATTTAATTTTGCAGCACTACATCTACTCATTGTCGCCGGCAAAATTAGAAATAGATTTAATTTGGCGACGTCGACAATTGCAGTCCTGCAGCCAAGATGTCGTGCTGTCGTCAAAATAATTGTGTCCGTAAGAACGTGTGTATTTAAAATTTGACAGATGCTGCTTGTCGCTTGCTGTCGTCAAAGTGTTCCGAGCTTAACAGCTATCGGCTCACTTCATAATATCAACACTATTCACACATCTCGCTACTGTTTTGTATGCACCGTCGCGCTGCTTACGGCACGGAAGTGATTCTATTATTTTTGGGTGTTGCTGCTAGCTGCTGCGTGCACCTGAGTCTCAGCAGAGAGAGCCCACTGAAACCGAAGCCAATTCACTGAAGCACACTGCGGAGCACAACACAACACAACATATAACCAACCAACAACCCACCCTCCCTACCACATACTCAATCGTACCATCTCCTGCAATATAATCGTCACATTGCTGCCTTTTCAGTTTGTTTTGCACTTTTCGTTGCATACACTTGTATAGCGGCGAATATAAGACTGCTTTTATGGGGCTGTGTGTTTGTGTGGGGTGGTCCTGTTACTTCATATACATATATCAACATGTGTTTTCGTTTTTTTCAGAAAATTTGACCTTCAAAATGTGTGTCGTTACGGACGTCGCCGCGCCCCCACTCTAAAATATTTATACTCGTGCATCCATAATACATACATACATACATAACACATAAATGGAAAAATAAGAGAATACAATAAAGTGTTATGTCGACGGCAATATTTGTGCTTGCTTTAGTTATGCATATATACATATGTATGTATGTATACATTACACATAGTTGCTTCTATTTTTATAGCAAATGCTTAAGTTCGGCTATTTGCTTTTGTTGATGTTGTAATAGAAAGAAAGTGAAAATCGTGCGCTAAAAGCCGGCACCAACTAGCAACAGCAGTAGCTATGTAGCTCCACTACTTTTTCACATGCCATGCGATAGATAATACAAACATTATTGCTTGGTTGGTTGGTTGGTTGGTTAACTGGCAGAGGAGACATGAGCTGCGCAGGCAGAGCCTTCGACTGTTGTATGTTGCCTTTAAGCGTAGCAGTAGTAGCTTTAATAAAACTTTTATCTCTAGATATACTGTGAGAGGCAATTTCAGTACATATGTATATACGTACATATGTAAGTACGTAAAAAGGAGTAGGTATTTATGTGCATTCAACGACTTGTCCTACTACTGCTTTTTTGTGTCTGTTGGCAAGCTATACTCTTTAATATCAGTACATACATACATACAGGTTAAACGAGTAGAATAACTTTTTTCGGTGCGTGTTTATTTATTTTTTACAGTTTGTAAGACTTATATTATAACAAAGATTTAACATACTTAGAATTAAATAAATCAAGATTTAAAATTTAAATATTAAAAATGATATGCTCGACGGAAAATTTTCAAATAACATATTTTTTATCACTGCAATTATTTTATATCAATGCAAAAGCATGCCTTTGGTCGGAGGTTGTATAGACGGTTGGAAAGGCCGAGTTTCCAATCCGCGCTATACTTTTTGGGTTTCTCCGTATTTTGATATCTCCTGGGTGGTCGAAGAGTCCGAGTTTCCGATTCGCCCAGTCGCGCTGTCGTGGCGGTCGAAAAGGCCTAGTTTCCAAACCGCTCATGTATTGTTTATCATCCAGGTGGTCGGAAAGGCTGAGTTTTCGATCCATCTAGTCTCCATAACTTGGTGGTTGGAAAGGCCTAGTTTACAATCCACGCTATTGTAACTATCTCATAGGCTGCGTTCTACAATAGTCATCACAATTTTTTATAGCCTCTGGTAATTCATTAAAGTACTTTAAGCCTTTATAAAAAAATATATATTTTTTTTTACTTTTTACTTGTACTGGTACGTTAAAATACAAAAATGTTAACTGCGTAGAAATTTGAGCATAACTAACGGAAAAAAGTATTAAAATTATGAATAATTTGATTACAGAAAATTTAGAAAAATACGTGGCTTAAATATCTATCTGTCCCAAATGTACTACGCAGACAATTAAAACACTGGTCAACAGAGTTTTTTTTTTGCATTAGCAACTGTAATTATTTTCCAACCTAGAACCTCATACTGATTACGTGTAGTTTTCTAGATATTGACTTGTACAAAAAAAAATAAATAAATTATAAAAAATTTACATCAACTCTTTCTTTTCCGCGACTTTTGCGAAAGGAACAATCACGTTGCATCCCCCAGCAGTAGTCAGCCTTAGCTTTAAGGTCTTGCTGAAACCGCCTCCGTTTTCCTCCGATATACATATAATCCAAGATTCTCTGAGGTCGTCGTAAGTGTCGTAACGTAAAAGTCATATTACGAATTTTCACACTGTTTAAAGTTAAAAGTTGGACGTGTTTTCAAGTTTTCTAAACATTTGTTTAATCTTTTAACGTTTAGGTTTGAACAAAAAACAAAGTCATATTTATTTCATTTTCTTTTTAATCTAGACGCCAATACTATTTCTGCAGATTCTTTAGATAATTTTAGATCCCTTTTTAGATCAATTTAATTCATTTTGGATTGCAATTTTTTGGTTTCTATTCCTTCGAAATCACGGTCACGCATGGAAATAAAATGTTGGAATAGGTTACTCCTCTGAATGCGGTAAGGATCGTCTAGCCGATTCTAAGTCTGCATAAACATCACTTTTTATAATTAACACCACCCAAATTAATTCGAAAGAAAGAACAGTCATCAAAGTGATTTCTCAAAGTTCTTTCCATTGCATAGGCACCCCGAACCCCATACTGTTTCTTTGACCACTGAACCACTGTATCAAGTGGACGAAAGTATTCATTGCAGCCAATATAAAAATCTGCGGTTAAAGTCAAACGAAAAAAAAATTATATATTTATTTTTTTTTTAGTATTGGCAATGCACACCTTGTAAGAAACCACTACAAATATATCGACACCAATTTTTTTTTCTAAAATTTTTCACTTGTGTAATCTCTTAGCAAGCCCACTTTTCAAAGGCTGTTTAAAAATGAGACTTCTAGTAATTCGAGTCCGTGTTTCGATTTCAAGTATCTATCCTTTCCGTGAATTATTTTTCCTTAGTAAATTTTATTAATAATTGCCTTTTTTTAACTTGAATAAATTTGATACACATAGTACAGCAACAACTCTACCGCTTATACATAAGTACATACATATGTATGCTTGATTAAAAGTAAATCTTATTTTTGTTATACAAATTACAATTTAATTATGAAATCTAAGATCACCCAAATTCAACACGTTTTTCATTCACAACAAATACACACACAATATGTACATACATATGTACATATGTACGAGCATAAAAGAGAAGCAATTTGTAATATAAAGCTTTGGTAATTAATTTTGATTGAACGCCGACTTGTGTTGAATTGCAGCAATGTTAAAGGCCAGTGCATAAAACTCATTCATAAATGATAAAAGCAGTGTTCAAAATTTAAATACAATTTAATGGAAGTAGTTTCATAGTTTGCTTACCTAAAATCCTTATACATTTTAAAGAAAATTTTGTTCCCTAAACAAACGTATCTCATCGCAAATTTTGACGTGCGCTACCTACTTCTTCATTTCTAAAGCATGAAAATATCCGAAAATACATTTTTCAACGACCGACCTTTATATTTTTGAATAAGTAGTCTACATACATAAGTGTTGTTCTACAAAAAAAAATATATATATATATATTCGAAAAAGGCTAATTCAATTTGATTATTTCGCTTCATTGACAGGAAAACTCAGATCTAATTGGTATTAAACCGTCATTCCATTCAAATTGGTTCGATTGTTTTGAAATAGTAGCTAAATCGATTTTGATCGAGTCCAGTAAAGTACGCAAATCGTTCCTCTTTCGTGGCAACTGATGTCAAATGAAAATGTCAAGTACAGCTGAGTGCTTCTCCGTAGAGGAAGAGTTGCTTCTCTTCTGCTATCAGCAGCAGTTTGGGCATTGGATATATTCTACTATGTAGCCTACAGTTTAAAACCAAGCCATTTTGCTGGAAATTTAGGTACATTAGAGAAATTTTTAAAAAGTCTTTAAATTGTCTAAGTAAGGTTGGCTTATATTAACGCCGGAAATAATTTTTAAAGCTGGATTCTTTTCTATTGTGGTAAACAATTGTAAACGGGAGTAAAGAGTAGCTATCGGAGTTTTATGTTAAATAATTGATCGCCCAAAAAGAGATTAGTCGATGATTAAGAAAATGATAATATCTGATTATTGTTATAATTGGTATTGCAATAAAGCACTTTCGATTGTAGTACTCCATTCAAATCAAAAACAATAACCGATGATTAGATGCAAAAAAAAATTTACTTTTAAAAATTATTCTGTGCATTTTGGCCTAGCACGTACTATGTATGTATGTAGTAATCGTTTTCCTAACCCCCTTTTTTAACAAATAAGAAGTGATTTCATTCCCTAGCTTCCTATTCCTATGTTGCCATTCATAAAAGCGCCACAGAAAGAGCAAAAAAAAACAAAAACAATATCCATTGCCAGAGAATTTTGCATCTTGAGATTTACTAAATATGTAGCTCGTACATCCGTTGTAATAGCGACAAATCTGTCATGTCAATAGACCAAGCCAACCAGTCGCGCCGAATACGTTTGCATGTTTGCTGATTAATGTGGAAGGAAGTGCACAATGGACCCCAATAGGAAAAATGGCTTTAGTGGCCTTTTTTATTTCGTGAACTTTTTGTATTTCTCTATGAAATTATTAATAGCTGTGCAATATTTTATTTGCATATACATATGTACATAAGTAGTTCACTGTCGTGATCGATATCATTGTCGTTATCGATATCACTGTCGTTATCGATATTACTGTCGTTATCGATATCACTGTCGTTATCGATATCACTGTCGTTATCGATATTACTGTCGTTATCGATATTACGGTCGTTATCGATATCACTGTCGTTATCGTTATTACTGTCGTTATAGATATCTCTGTCGTTATCGTTATTACTGTCGTTATAGATATCTCTGTCGTTATGGATGTTACTGCCGTTATCGATATTACGGTCGTTATCGATATCACTGTCGTTATCGATATCACTGTCGTTATCGATATCACTGTCGTTATCGATGTTACTGCCGTTATCAATATTTCTATCGTTATCTACATTCCTATCGTTGTCGTTTCTGTCAGAGGCTTAACGTACCTTTCAATATTATAACTTGATCCCAACTTTTGCTTTGCCGAAAGTTAAGATGCTCTAATTCGTTCAATTAAGACCTGCCAATTTCGTTCGAAAGCATCAGCATCGAATTTCAAAAGTTTTTAAGTAGCTTTCACGATGTTATTTGTTCAAGTGTACACCCACTGTGCTACGATAGCGCCATCACCAATTTACTTTTGATGCTCGCAAAGTTATATCGTTGTTTTATATCATCACTACTACATACTAATCATCATCATTAACAACTACAACGTACTATAGCGCGCGCAGCAACATCATTAAAAAAAAAAAAATGAAAGGAAACCTTACCAAATCGACATTTTTACGTAAACATCAAAAGAAATTTTTTATGCCACTCCACATTGCGCCTCTATTTGAACCCTCTGCACGCGCGCGCATCATCCTCTTTCAAAACGCGCAATGTTTTCCCTACGCTACAACTTGCCTCGCATTCACCCTATTTTCCACGCATACAAGCTGCATGTGCGTAGTTACACTAGCATTTGCAACGTGCTCGTCCGTCGTTTACATTAATTTCCATTGCTTTTCGCATTTCCATTTCCATTAAAACATCAACCGCACTCTGCATTTCAATCTGGTTTGGTAGATGGGCCAAGCAAGCAAGCAAGCAAGCAAGTCTGTTGTGCATAGCTTGCTGGTATGGTATGTACTCACTTTGATGCGACAATGACGCCGCCACCGCTGCCTACAACACCATCACCATCACCATCACCAACGACAGAGTCATTCCACAAATTTCGTGCTCATGCTATGTTTTCCCAGTCATTGCTTTATACGCAGCTCTTTACTTTTGCCCTTCCCGTCGTCTGAGCTCGTTTACTCTTTAGTACCTTCTCTACTTACGTATTTTGCTGTTGCTGCTGCTGCTCCCTTGCCGTTCGGCGGTCGTTAGTGACGCTCTATTAATATATGTACAACGTGGTACTTTGTCAGTGAAAAGTACCATTTGTTGTGCATCCGCTCTTTGCGCCGCGCTCAACTTAATCCCCCTGAAACGAAATTGTTTTGGTTTGGTTGCCTGCTGATCCCAAAAAATAAAAGCAGAACAACAACTCATTTTACCGGCTAAAAAGCAAGACGACAACAAGGCTGCTTGTACTCATCCGCGCGGTTCGACTCGACATGATGGCACTGGCACGTCATGGTTTAGTTTAGTTTGGCTTTCCGAAGCGCCTTCCCCGTCCCTGCGTCTTGCTTACTTGTGTGCATGTTTCCTGCTTGTACGAGCTCTATGAAGGTTTGGAGCGCTCGTTGTCGATTATCCACATATCTGCTGATTCTGCTTTAGCTTCTGCCACTGATGTTCTTCTGTTTTTCTAGGGCGGCGTGGCAGTAAAATAATTTTAATCCTGCCCTGAACATGAAACTGCTTTCTGTGCTGTTCACTTCACATAACCGCTCCGCTCATCTCCAGCCGTTCCGCCTGCCTGTCGCGCTCATTATGCCTGGCAGCAGTGGTCGCTATGGCTAAGTGCTATGACTGGCGTTGCCTTCGAATTAAAGAATATTTGCTCGTGCGCAACGGCATGTCGGTTCGTCGGTTGGACGCACGCTGCCACAGACAGCAGGTTGAATGGTTTGTACGACAGTCGCACGTACACGCTATCTCTGCCGTATCTTCTCTTCGACGAGTACTTTGTTTTTTTTTTTTGTGTTGTGCATCCTTGCGACGCTTGCGGAGTCGACAACGAATCCCTTTTATCATGAAATTATAAACTCTGCCTTTGCCTCAGCCATATGATGCCTGCAACTTACTGCCAAAGCAGAGTCCAATCTTTTATTCCGCATACGGTCGGTCATTCGGGCTCGTCAGTCCGTCAGTCATTTCCATCTTCTCCGTGCACACTCGCTCCTCGCAGAGTCAGTTTTAAGTCGCACCCCTCATGCGGCGCTTTCCCGCTGTCTATCAGTGTGCCAGCGAATCAGCCATGTGTTGTATGTTCACATGATAGGTTGGCTGATTGCTCTCTGCTTGGCATAGAGTTGCACGGTCGGGCGGTTAGTCGGTCGTACTGTTGCTCGTTTCGTCGTTCATTCAGTCCTTTTTGCTGCTCAACATTTATTCAGCTTATCCGCATTCCATGCACACACACATACACGGCGTCCGATTACAGCAACTGGGACTTTGGTCTGCTGCGTCAGCTTAGCTGCTTGACTGCCTGCCTGCCTGCCTGCCTGCTTGTTGCCTGGCTCTTCGCCTCCTCGTCCTTTTGCACATAGCGTCGTTGTGCGCAAACTGTTGTTGATGGGTTTTGCGACCGTAACGACCCTTCGTCTTCGTCGTCGTCGTTGTTGTTGTACAAGAACATGAGCTCTGACGTTAGCTGGCCTTGCCTCGCTTGTGATTTTCATCTGCGCTCATTTCTCTTCCTCCCTTGACGTACATACATACATACATTCATTGTTATATATTGCGCTAACTCCGGTCGATTGTGTCCGCCCCTGCGGCTGTGCTTGTGCGTCCCTGGCTTATACTGTTTGCTCGTTGTCGTTGTCGTCGTCATCGCTGCTGTTGTAGATCCTGCCATTAGATTTATTGCCGCATTTTACACTCCTATTCCCATTCCGTACTTGCTGTAGGGCGCTTGGGTTGCCAAAAAGCCCTCCGACTCCTTTTCGCATTTGTTATCGTTCTCGTCAACAACAACAAAAACATCGTCATACTTTTTCATTCTGTTTGTTGTTTTTCTTTTCGTTTTCGTTTTCTTTTTTGTTTTTGTTTACGTGTGTATGTTGAACTTTCAATTGCCAAAGTAGTTTTTTTTTCCATTCTATAAAATGTTACGGCATTACGTCGCATTTCGTTTGCACGTTGCCCTTCGCTCCATCCATCCATTTACCGGCAAAAACTAAGGGCTGTTTCTCGTATTTGCCGACTGCCGAGTCAGTCACTAGCTCCTCGCTTGGTTTGTTGGTTGGTTGGGTGCTGTGCACATTTGTGACCCGGAGTCTCGAATTCACTCCAATAAAGCGCCCATCCCGCCGCATTTCCGTTTGTTGTCTGCAGTACGTAGTTTGACTGATCCATGCTGTTTTGTGCGGAGCGCCAGCAGCCAGCCAGCTGTCAGGGGGTAAGGGTAAATAGAAGAAAATCCTTTCATTAATGGCAGCAAAGTTTTTCTTTGCACAATTTTTCTTGGGTCATGCCATCGCATCACTCGACTTTTTGCAATTCGCATTTTACATTTCATAAATTTTTCCTCTTTATATTTTTTTGCTCTTTCGTGTGTCAGTTGGTTGGTTGGTTGCCCATTCGGGTTCCCCTAGTCCTCAAAGCTAATGCTAATTTACTAGCGCAAAATTGCGAACTTGAACAGAGAAGCACAATTTGTTGGCTGCTGGTTGGTGGGTGGTGGCATATTGTGCTGTGTTTGTGTGCGAAGAGCGAAAAATGCGTTCAGCAACTTGTGGCTGGGTGGCTCGTAGTTGCGCTAAATGAGTTTGCTCGTTCGTGGGTCATCGTTGTGGCTTAGCTTGGTTATCAGTGCTGGTCCGCCATCTAACCTCTTTTGTTTTACATTTGCGAATTTGTTTTTGACACAACTCGCTGTCAATTCCAGCGTGTGAAGTTACTTTACACTCGATTGCTAATCAGGAGTTCATACGCACGATTTCGTTTAGTAGAGTTTTATGTTTGATGTGTTGTTCACTGAAAGTAGATTGCATAGTAATTGTTTTATTTGTGTTAGTTTTTTTTGGCTTGCGTTGAACTCGATTTGCAAAATAAGAGAGACCTACATACTTTCTTCTGTGAACGATACTTTGATATAGGCACAATATCCGTGAAAAAATCACCATCAGGGGCATTCCCCAGGGGGGCGTACTATGTGCTCTGCTATGGCTCCTAGTGGCAAATGAAATCCTGAAATCGCTGTCGCATATGCCGACGTTTTGGTAAGATGTATTTCTGGCTGTATCTTCAAATGGGCCAACCAAAACAGATTTGGGGTTAATAAACCCTTCCATTAAATTCAGCTTAGAAGGTTTAAAATTTTTAAAATTTTCTTAATTTTATATAACTCTTAAAACTTGGTTTTGCATGGTTTTGGTTACAGCTTGGACAATATTTTTTAACAAAAAAAAAAGAAGAAAAATATATGAAACTTCCCGCGTTTACATTTGGCATTAGAACAAGCATAAATATTATTTTTATGAACGTAATGACAAGGGTATTTTTCAATGCCCATCATTTTCATTCACAATTTTTTAATTTAATGCCTTGTAGAAATGCAGCATTAAGTAAAATTAAAAATGAATTTTCTGAAATTTACCTATGGATTTTTGTTTGAGAATGTTATCAATTCGTCGGTCAGCCGATTTCGATAATTCTTTTTCTATCGGAAAGGATCATGAAGAAATTAACGGAACTCTTAAATTTTTATATGAGAATTGAAGTCGGTTGTGTTTTTGCTTAAAAATTACATCTTTTTTTTTTGTAGCTTAGTACATTATATCTATCCAAATAGTACATATATATGTATTTAGCTAATTACATTTTTAATGGGGGAAAACCATCACAGTCCTGTGTATTTGCAAATTTCTTCCTGAACGAATTAGAAATGAATAGAAAGAAAGTTCACTGCCGTAATGTGGCCCAGGCGCTGTTAAAATGTTATTTTATTACAGTATTAACAAACATTCTCGCTTGCTACTACATACAGTTGTCCACAAAATAATAGGAGTGCGATATTTTGACCAGTTTTGGCTATTTGTCTTTTGTTTATTTAATGTTTATTATTTTTTTTATAAAAGCCTAGCTGGCTATACAACAAACACCATATAAATTCAGATTTTAAACTTTGTATAAAAATTATAAAAATTTTGCAATTTTTCACCCAAATTTCAAACTTTTTAATCAGAATCTTTAGAAAAAATTCTGGTATGCAGTTTTGTAGCACGTTCAATTCTAGTCTGAAGAAGTGCAAGTTTCAAGCGGCTAAAAAATTCCGTTGATTTTTGAGAATTTTTTTGGTTAAAGGTGTTTCACGTTTTTTCCATACAAAGTATGTCGACAATTTTCTTTTATATGGAGGACACTGCCAGCAAAAAAATTGCCAAAAATCAACGGAATTTTTTAG